>NW_005187616.1:888977-890857 GCF_000239375.1 Pundamilia nyererei | reverse complement strand
CACGCACGCGCACACACACACACACACACACACACACACACACACACACACACACACACACACACACACACACACACACACACACACACACACACGTCTTTTTCTATTAAGATGTCTTTACTATTACTCGTAGTCCACAGTCTGCTGGTTTCTCCTGACAGTTTTAATTTCATATAAAGAACATTTTTATAAAATACAAACCTTAAGCAACTTTATTAATCAGAGCAAATGTATCAAAGCCTGCAGACTAATCCTGCACCTCAAGCACTAAATCTTAATACAACGATGATGAACAGAAAACATAAATCATAGAAAGTGACACCTACATTAAAAATGAATAAAATTAGAGTACACATTTCTGATTTTGTGTGTCCAGTCCTACTGGCTGATTGGATGCATGTATCAGCCTACAAGAATTGGTCGCGTCCATCACAGTGTTTTTGTTTTTGTTTTGTTTTTTCATTTTTTTTGCTATTTCAATAGTTTCATCTTAACCTTGTATTTTGTGTCATGACTGGATATTACAGATGCACATAGCTTTTGGGTATGGAAACTCGAATTATTTTGCCTCAAATATGCATCCTTTTTATCAGCCAGCAGGGGGCGACTCACAGAGCTGCAGCTGTGTAGAAGTCTGTGAGAAAATGGCTACAGGTTCACTTGATTTATGAGTACTGCAAGCACTTTCCTGCTGAGTTTATGGTCTCAGTCGCTAGGTCAAGTCTTACTGGACATGACACCAAGTTCATTTTGTAAATTGTGGTCCCTGGTGTGGTGTGCTCACATTAAACACGAAGCAGTTACACTCAAAGTCTATGCAGAAAACTGTAGAACTTCTAGTGAAAAACTGAAAGTAAGTCACGGTGATGAATTTCTGGCTGTCCACATACTTTTGCAGATGAATTCTACTCTTGATTGAGCCATTAATCAGACTGAGTTTAAAATTCAAAGTTACTTTAAAGCAAACGTGTAAGCTTTTCTCTCTGTGCTGAACCATCCTTTACAGAACACAGACTCAGCCTCATGTGTACATCTGAGACTGAATCTGGATCAAGAAAGAAAACACAGTCAAGTCAATCGAAAGATGCTTTTCATGGGATAAATAAGACTCTTAATTAAAAATGGAGATAAAAAAATAGAAATTGTGTCAAACAGCGGGAGAAAGATATGAATAAGCTACCCAAAATGAAAACGTGAGATTTCAAAAACAGAGCTGTGTTGGCCTGATGTGTCACAGGAGGAAGAGGTGGTGGAAAGATGAGGAAGAGGAGGGAGAGGAAAGGAATGAGAGCAATTTAAGATGACAAGCACATTCAACTGGAGAGAGAGAGAGAGAGAGAGAGAGAGAGAGAGGGAGAAGGAAAAAGAGAAAGAGGAGGTAAGAGGGAGAGAATGGGAAATTAATGTAGGGGAGAGATAAGGAAAGGAATATGAGGAGGAGGGATGGAGGAAAACAGAGGAGGAGGAGGGGTGGAAATGGGATGAAAGATGAAGGTGGGAAAACAAAGGAAGAGGGGGATGAAACATGGGAAGGATGACGCCAATAAAGTAAGGAAGAATGAAACAGTAAAGAAAGGAGAAGTGGATGGAAGAAAAACATCAAGAAATATAAGAAAGGATTACAAGGGGAAAAGGAAAGGAGCACAGAAAAAATAAATGAAAACAAAATAAGATTATGAAGGAATGAATGGAAAAGAACGAAGGGAAAGGGAGTAAAAGAGGTGAGAAGAAAATAGGAAGAAAAAGGGGGAGGAGAGAAGATGGGAGGGAAGGATCTCGTGAGGTATTCGAGTGATTCTGCTGTAATGGCTTTGGCCAGCTGTTCTCCCCAGTGTTTTCCACTGGACACACACACACACACACACACACACACACACACA
>NW_005187616.1:843667-888957 GCF_000239375.1 Pundamilia nyererei | reverse complement strand
TATATATATATATATATACAGCCAGATGTGTGTCCCCACAGTGCCTCCTGCTGTCAGCATGTATTAATTGCATTCGTGCTTTATAGGGACCCTGGTCTGGCAACACAGACAGCAGGAGCAACAGGATGATACTGGAGAATCAGCTGCTTCACTTTTCAGATAAATTAGACTATATCAAGCCCACAGGCATTCAAAGCAAATAGGAAGTAGGAGCCCTGATGTCCTTATAAATCAAGAAATCCTGGTGTCCTATCTATGGTTTTGTGTAGGATAAATATGTACTGAGCACTCAGTTAGCATTAGCCAAGAAGCTAACTAGAAAGAAAACACATCCAGAAGAGTGTTTTATATAAACAAAAACACTTTTTTCTCCCATATTACAAAGCTGTGACATCACAACTACATGACTGGTCAGTTGTTGTTGTTGATCTTGGACCAACATTATTATGATGATGAGCAACAAACCCAGCACAGGGATATCACACCGTTCAGAAATCCAGCTCAGCGCCTCAAAATAGCTGAGTTGACAGACACCGAGCAAACAGCTAGCTGACAGCTACAGCCGCCTGTGTTGCTAACTTATCCAGACTAATGAATTTCTAAACACCATATATAGTTGTGGGAGTACAAACAAAGCTGTAGAGATCAAACCACTTTTCATATCAGGCTGTAAGCTTCTACCTACATCTTTGGAGTCAACCTGAAGTGGCCATTAAACAGGCTGTAGCTTTTGGCACGTAGAGGAAGAACCACATACTTCCTGGGAATCATAGTAATAATGGAGGTAATCATGACCTGTAGCTAAAATGCTAATGTCTTCAACCTCCCATATGCAGGTCATTCAGAGCAGATAAGAACAGGCTTTGAACATTTTTGGCTCAAAACTTATTTAGCAGTTTGATATTAAATTGAATCATATGTTTCATGTTAATTTCCCAATGTGGCCTCCCCCCCCCCTTCGACTCCTTTCATGCTTCATTTCTCCTCATCTCTCCTTGTCTGTCTCCTATCTCATCACCTTCTCATCCTCCCCTCTCACTACAACTGATTACTCCCCCTACCCAGCATGCATCAGTCATCAACCCTCATCTGTCTCATCCTGGAAGGCGACAGAAATCGTTTTGTGATTTATCAGAGGCTAGAAGGAATGAGAATTTACATTTTTCCATGTCTAACACACAAAACGCAGCTATGCTCATCAAACGCCATAACCGTCTAACAGAGAAAACGCATCACATAATTGTATTCAATCTCACTGGTTAGCTCATACAGTATTAGCCTACTCACCAAGCATTACTGTACTGATACAGTGGATCCAGAAAATATTCTAGAAAAATGATATGCTTTTCAAGCAATCTACAATTAATGAGACATTAAGTGGAAACAGCTGCTTTTCACTTTAATAACTCTTCAGATGTGTCCATAACTGACTGAACACCTGGAGAATCTGCCAAAAACATTGATCAGGCCTATACTGTAGAGAGAGCACACCTGTATCTTCTCAAAGAGCATTAAAAGTAAACTGGGATAAACATCCACTTCACGTTCCAGATAAACAATGTCAAGCCCACGAGCATTTAAAATCATTAAAAAACAATAGAGACTAAATAAATAAATCGGAATCTTTGTTGTCCCGGCTTAAATAAAATTATAAGTACACTAATATTAATACACTGGAGCTTAAACCTGCTTAAACTGGTTTGTGGACATCTCCACCACATGTGCTGAAAGTTGGGATATTTGGACAGGAGATTAGCTGTTAGCTAACACTAGCAGACACAAAGTCACAGACATCTGTTTATTTGTTCAGTATTAGTAATAGACTCGTACAATACTAGAATTTCACTCACCAAAACTGGAGCACAAACTTCTTAGATAGTCTGAAACACGTACTTATAAGACCCACTAATTCCCTTAAAAATGCTTCAAAACATAACAGCACAAACACAGTCGACAGGTCCAGGAAAACAGTCAAAACAGCACATGAACAACGGAAGAACAAGTCTGGTGACCTTGGGAGGCTCGGACAAACCTCAGAACTACCGGAGTGAGATCTGAGGTTGCTCCAGTTCCACTGGAGCTTGAATAGTTATGTCAGGACGAATTGGAAAAAACTGACAAATACAGGTTTCCAAAGCTTGCCTGAAGAGACACAAAGCTGTAACTACAAACAAATCCCGTTTTCTCTTTGTTACGCTAAAGTAAAGAGGAGTTTCTAAATCTACAAAACCCGCAGAACGTCAACGCCTTATGTCCATCAGAGGACGATGCTTACAAGCTGACTGGACGCAATCTGTTTAAAACTGGTGATGACAACATCTCTTAAGACGAATTTAGCTGCAGATGCAGGAAAGCCCACTTTGAGGCTCCAGTGAGAAAAAGTGACAATCCATTAGGGGTAAAACCAAGAATTAACGAGGTTTCAGTAAGGCTAGCATGAGTCCATGACTGTTGCACATAGACTCTTAGGTTGGAACTCACATGGCGTTAACGTTAGAAGCTTATAGTCTGCATCTTTATCCTACAATAAGGATCTGTAGCTACTGTCATATTTTGAAATATTTTATTCTGAGTGTATTCTGAGCTTTCTGCTGAGCTGTGTGTGATTTGTCACTTCTGTGTGTGATTCAACTGAGGGCACAATTAGCATTTGAAATACTGATAAATGATAAAAGACGGTCTAAAGAGTCATAAATGTCAGTTATGCAGCCACAATAAGCTGCTGGTCATGCTGAGCTGAATGAGAGCGAAGCAAAAAAATCTGACTGCACTAAATAGAGAAAAGAAGAAAAAAAACTTTTTTTAAAATTACAGCTTTTCCATTTGTAAGAGGGGAAACATAGTAATAAAAAGAGTGAATCACATAAATCAGCACAAAAGTTACTAGAGAATTTTTAAGAGCACTTGCAGCAATTAAAATTTCTGCAAATATTCACACAAGTACAAAGGTTCAAGGATAACAGGTTTTTTTTTTCAAGTTTTAGTAAATAGAAGTGCAGAATAAATCGCCACTAAAAACAGCTTCATCATTCAGGAGGAAAACCTGCTCAAACACACTGAAGGTGAAGATGAATACAACTTCTCTGAGTCACTGAGTGACAAAAACACTCCTGATTCTTAAACGCAATAATAAAGATCACTTATTTTGGACCAGATGAACAGAACAAGGTCACCAATGTCTTCTTGGATGTTAACCGGCTAAAGAAACATCACCTTTACATATAAATGCAGTGAAAGAGTTAAAGGTGAAAGTCTTTCTTTTGAGTCTATTACGAAGACCTTTACTCGGCTCAGCCATTCTCCAATTCATGTTTACCCACTCAGCTATTTTCTGTTGATCTGAGGTCTGAACTGTACACAGCCATCCAATCTAAAATCGTGTTAGACGCGGTGTCCCAGTTACACCTCAGCGCGCGTTAAATATGCAAACACGTCTCTTTGCCTTGCTTTCACACAACATCTGACATTTTATTTGGTTGTGAAACCGTCTGATCACTCAAGCGCACAGACTACCCTATCAGCTGACAACTTTTTAAATATGTTTTAAAAAAAAAACATGTTTATATCATTTATGTTACTGGGTCATGGTGCACCGACTTGCACAAGCCTCAGGATAGTCAGTGCTTAATGTTTACACCAGCTTTTGTGTCAATGGCCTTTTTGTACTGATGACCACGAGACGATGAATAAAAACTAATTCACGAGGACAAAAACTATGATGTATGAAATAATAACAACGTGAAAATATTCTGGACAGATGACGAGATCCACTCAGAACTAATTAAGTTGTGCAGAAAAGCGGCACGAGTTTGGAAGTGATCCAATCAGAAGTAATCTGCTTGTGCAGGAATGTGAGACGCACCCATTTGATCCACCTGCTGACAAGTTAAGCTAACTGCCAGGATCCCTGTTTCACCCTGAATGTGATAAAAAGGAGACATTTTGCATTTGATGTCAATTAAAGAGATGCTTTGTGAACCATGTGGAGGAACTCGTTGGTACAGCAGTAAAAGAAGGTCTGGATTTGAATCTGCTGGTTGTCTGAGAAGTTCACCAAGCTGCTCAGATGTCCTTTTGCTTTTAAACCAACTTTATACGTAAATGGATGATTTGATTTAACCCCCTCAGATCTAAGTCATCATGGAAAGCATTTATGCTTATACATTGAGGATATGATTTTTATTGTCTCACTGATGAATCCATAAAGTGCAGCAAAAAAATAGGCAGAAATACACAGGAGCAATTGCTGGTACCGAACAGGTTAATCACCGCAGTTGTTCTACTGAAGTGTACGTCAGGTTAGACCGTGGGTTAGGTCACAGGGCTTCAGAGGACTTTGTGGTTACAACGTAGCTGTGGCACAGAATTTCCACTGAAGCATAAATCCTCTGTTTCTCTAACATGTATGTCTTTTTTCTATTGTTCTCCCAACTCACACCAACCAGGAAAGATCATGATTCTCCCTGACACACATCAAAAACTCCTCACTTTTTCCCAAAAAGGTCAGTTTTCCCAACAAAATCTAAGGTTGAGTTCAGATTTGGATGTGAGGATTTACACTTCGGAGGGTTAAAAGCAAATGACTGGCAGGTCAGATTATGCCCAGAAAACAGGGTCCATGGATATTTGCTGCTTCGAGGTTAGTTTATCTGTTGAATTAACTGCGAATTCAGCTTTTCTCCTTTCAATTTTAAACAAATCTCAGCATTGTTTAGTTGTCTGGATGCAATGTCTTTAAGATCTTTTCAACAGGTTGCTCAAGAGATATGCGAAAGGAGCTTGAACATTCGGAGTAGAGACACTGCTCCTAGGTGTTGAAAGGAGCCAACACAGATGGTTCAGGCAGCTGATCACAATGCCTCCTAGATATCTGCCTTTGGAGGTTTTCTGGGCATACCCAGATGAGAGTAGAGCCCCCCCAGGGACAGAACCTGAACTTGCTGGAAAGGGTTTAAATATCTAATCTGGCCGGGGAGCACCTCATCTCCCCAAATGGGAACTGAAAAGCTCTGCTGGAGAAGCATGTCTGGAATATTCTTCTGAAAGCCGACATAAGAAAAGTGGAGGAAAATAAACGGACGATACAAGAAGCATGCCAAATTTACTATTTGTTAAAAGGTCTGGCTTGCAGTATTCCCACCGAAGCACAGACAGCTACCACTGCATTACTTTGATACTGAAGAAAACTTTTAAACAAGCCCCGGATCTCTTAGCATGTTTGTGTATGTTTGTTTGCAGTGGACTTCAAAGATAATGATCTCCTTGGAAAGTGTAAGTCACACTGTGTATCATGTCTTTGTACTCTGATTAGTTGTGACTCACAAGAAGCACTAATTACAATTAAAAATGCAGCAACAGGACACTCAAAGCTTTAAAGTACCATAATTGCCTTCTTAAGCTGTGTGTATCTGTGTGTGTGTGTTGATTGTATCTTTCACCTCTCAATATGAAAATCCCTGTTCCAAATTAATCTTTAGAGCTGGGTTCACAGAGAGCTGGCACAAACATTAGCATTTTAGCACGGCTTCAAGTGCTCATGTCAGAGGGAGAAGCATGCACTTCTCCCTCTTTGGTTACAATCAGCCGAATGCCTTGTAGTGACTGAGAGCTGAGGGGGGACAAAGACTGTTTGAGGACTGTGGGTCTTACCGGATGTGCTCGTCGGTGACGGTGAAGGCCTTGCAGAGCGGCTGGGACGTGTTGAGCCAGATTGCCGGATTCTTCTCAGCCGCTACAGACGTCTGTCCCGTAATCGGAGCTGAGCTCATGTGCAGAGCGCTGGCGATGGCCGACAGCAGGGTGTCGTCACTCGCATCTGGACCGACACCTGTCCAATGAGAGAACGAGATCAAGAGATGTGTCAGAGGTCAAGACAGGCTGAAGGACTGGATTCAAGCTGTTGTTGGAGACCTACTCTGCAATCCTTTGGGCAGGTCCATGGTACGCAGGACCTGCTCTGTGACGTCTGATGACCGCAGACCTTTCAACCTCTTCTCCCAAAACAGCTGCAGACAGACAGACAGACAGCTGTTTATCTGATCATCTCACTGGTTTTTGATTAGTTTTGCTTGTTCATTTTCAAGACATTTTCAGATATAATACTTTAAACTCTTAATGTCCATCAGGCCTCAGTAAATTGTTCAGGGTAAGGGTTAGAATCAGAAATTCCAGTTTGAAATGCTCAAATGGAAATCTTAGATGAACTACAAAGCAAAGGTAAATCTTTAAAAGATCTTCTAGATTCTCTATATTTGACTCAGCATGCAGCTGAAATCCAACCTAACCCTAAAGGCCATCGCACGCTGGGCGGGTTGTGAAAAAGTGGCGCTGAGTTCATTCAATTATCAAGAGAATTTCCTGGTTTGATCCAGGAGTCGAAGCTGCATGACAGCATATTTTTGGATGTCAGTGGGATCGTTTGAGCTGTTGTTGGCAGAGTTGGGATCATATCTGATGAGGCAGAGAAATCGGTTCAGTAAGCCGACTGACCCAGAGCAGAATCTAACTGTGTGGCAGAGGTAAAATAGTATTATTTACTATTTACATATCACTGTATATTCAGTACTGCTGCATATTTTGAGCTACAAGCACAAATGCAAAGATCTGAGTGGCCAGATCAGTTTATTCAAATAACAAATTTAAGAAAATCTGCACACCTGAGTCAATGACAAGTGCATAGAAGGAAAGAAATCTGAGAAATGTAGCCTAAACTCCACAGACCATCCTGCTTACCAGATCTGTTTATTCACATCTAAAAACTCAAGCCAGCCCAAAAGCATTAATGCTGCACATTCATTCAGAGACTAAGTATATTGAGCTTGGAAAGAAAAGCGTCTGGACTTCTTTAAGTTACTTGAAGACGTTTCACCTCTCATCCGAGAAGCTTCTTTAGTTCTAAGGTCAAATTGTGGAAAGTCCCCGATTTAAGCCGTATGGGAGTGTCCCCCTAGAGGGTCATGAACCCCCTGTTGATCCTCTATCTAATCACATTTGTTAAGGTGTGAAAGCGGGTGTGGGTCACATTCAGCCGATGTTTCGGGTGAACTCACTGTGAAACCTGGCCCCACCCTATCATGTGATTTCCTGAGGTCAAAATGGTCCAGGATGTGAGTGGGCGTTAAGGCGTCTGGAAATGGATCTCAAAACTGGATTATAGATGGCAGAGAGTTGGTGTCGTAAACCACCGCCTCTGTTCAAAGATGGTCGTTCACAGTGGACATAGATGGCTTCTTTCACTCCTCTTTCAAACCATCACTCACACATTAATGTTAGCCTCATGGTTTAAGGTTTTAAACAGGGCTGGATGTAGATGGGTCAGCAGGGACCTGGAGGATGTTAACAGGATAATGGAACCAGGTTCCTTTCCTGCTGCTCTGCTTTAACTGGACAGAGTTAGAAGACAACAGTACTGTTGTTAAAAACTTTTATAGTGAAGAGTTCCAACAAGGAAAAAATTCGATACTGAGGGGTAAGTTGGACTCTAGCTCTAAAGATGTTGCAGGCAGTCTGATGGATGCTAACCTCTTACTGTTCAGTGGCAGAAAAAGAGCTCATTTTCATCTAGTCTGTGAACCCAAATGAATGTCTTAGAATAGAAGAACTGTGGGGCTTAAATGCATATTTTATCACCTTTCATTAACAGTATCATTCTACCCAACATATTTCTCTCCCTCCAATCATCATTCAGTCCTCCGTGTGCTGCTTTTCCCATGATGCTTCAGCACCCTCTAGTGGTTCCAGCTGTCATTACACTCTTCTCCTCCTCACAGCCGTCTCTTATGTAAGAGCCTGACCTCGCCCTCCTGAATTACCTGTATGTGTATTTGTGTGTGTGTGTTTCAGCGTCTCACCTGTTTGGGCTGCTCGATCGCTCGCTGCAGGTCTGTCTTCACCTTGTTTCCGGGGTGACTCGTAACCTTGGTAACGGGCTGTTTAAAGATGGAGGCCGTCTGTCTGATGGGCAGAGCTGTGTTCAGGTCTGGTTTCCCTCCCTGCATAAGACAGACACGAATCTGAATGTTGGTGTTTGGTTTCTTTTGCTCCCTGACTTCCTACGTTCCTTCCCTCCCACCTTCTTGTCCTTCCTCCCTTTTATCCTTCTTTTACTTTAGCTTTCTCCTGTTCTTTTCTTCCTTACAGGTCACATTTACCTTCCTATACATGAGGCAGAAATATTAAACCTGTGGTTGTTTCTGTGAGTGTTTGATGTAAGCTTAAAGGGTTAACTCTAAGCTGAGACAACAACAGGAAGTGCGTTCATGCTGCTCTTCATGAAGTGTGAAGAGCAGCAGTACAGGGTTGCGAACCGTGTCCATACAGCACACACACAAACACATACATGCTGAAATTAACACTGAGGATGTGTAGATTATCCGTTTAGCGGGTAAATTTTGCTAAGGCTCGCCTCTCTCCGCAGGCGCTATTTTTTCCCATTTCAGCTCACCCTACTCCACCTCTGATTGGTCCACACTTTATCCACTTAAACATACACAGTCTATGTTTGATTACAGTCAGTGATCACAGTAAATGTTGAATGGATTGATACTTATAAAGCACTTTTTACTCTAACTGAGCACAATGTGTTTTTGCCCAGACACATTTAAAATACATTTCACACCTTCAATCTACAGTCTCTACAGAGGCCGATCTGGAGGATTTATCTAGTCTGAAGCTGTTTCATACATGCACTGCAGCTCTGAACTCTTCTAGCCAAAACCAGACATTCACCGCCAGCGAGTAGGCGTCATCTCCCAGTCATTTCCAGCAGTAGTCATTTCCAGCAGTTAGAAAGCTGACTATTTCCTGCTGTGCTTCATGTATGAAAGGACAACTGTGGGAAAAAATCCCACCCTAATTCTCCTTAACTTCTCCACAGTTTACATGTGAGCTTACCAGGTCTGTAGTCAGGACCACCTAAGTGGTTCCCCTATTTGTGTGCCGCAGAGAAAAGGCAAAGAGAGCAGATCTAACACCCACAATTTAAAATGCAGATGACCATGGCACATTTTAGATCATAACACTGACAAGATCAACGAGACAAGAAATAAATGAGACAAACAACCGACACCAGTCAGAGCCAAAATGATGATGCAGATTGGTCTTGAAGAAGAGAAGTCATCCAGAGCAAAACAAATCAAAAGCAGCATGTCGATTCTGGGCGAAAACACCCTGAAGGTGGAGACAAGCTCGGGCCGGGCCCAGCGCAAACTACCATTCAGATTATCCTGAACTAGGACGAGTGTTAATTAAGACACCAGAGTGGAAGTAGACAAGTCGACTTTGAATACATATCTCCTTTTTGTGTTTTCAAAGTATTAGAAGAAAATCAACTTTAAAAAGATCCACTGAGGGAGTCCGATGTTTCCTCAAAGCTCTAGAATCCCTGTAGCCCATAAATTCATTAGGATTCATATTTTTATGTGTTTGCTTGTAACGTTTGTCTGTTTATGGACTTTTGAAGAAGCCATTACTAGGTTTTGTGCTTTCATCTAAAGCCACCAACATGCTCCCAGTTGTCTTCATTGTTATCATTATGTTGTTATTTATGGGGCTAAAAACCAAGTTTTAACCTCTTATAACATCTAACAACTCCTTTTATTTGGAATTTTCACCCATTTGACATATCTAGATGGAAATCTGTGAGTCCAAACTGCATGTGAGACAGCTGATTGGTTGATTTATGATGTCATTTCACTCTGTTTGGGTTTCCCTCCTCTTGATTTTCTTCTTTTATTTTTACATCATGGTTTAAGAAGCGTCCGTTTAACTGTACCCCACTTACTTCATCCTTAACTACTGACTAACTATTTTAACTAATCATCCACTTCTCCCACTTTCACAATGCCCAAACAAATCTCAGGCAAGATAAGGAGAAGGCTCAAAGACAGTAATTTATGAATAAAGGGGTTATGACCAGCTTTTTCAGTGTGAACATTAGGCTTGTTCTACATATCCAGAACTAAAAATCCTTACCTGACTTTAAATTTAGCCCTGATATTAAGATCTGAGTCTAAATATCCATGAGATGGAGGTAAAAAAAGACTTAAAATACGCAAAAGGGAAAAATAAAGTGACAACAGTGAGCAAACCAAGGAAGCTCAAGGCTGTAAAACCGAGGAGGGCAAGATACATCCGGGTCAATATACCCAGGCTGTCCCTGATAACAGGACTGCTGGGATTACACTTCCATGTGGACGTGCACACAGTCAGCTTTTGAGTCGACATGGATAATTTGGAGCGTAAATGAAGCCTATGAGGTCTAAGACATCATCCAAGTACCCCACCGGTGTATATTTCAGAAAGGATGCAGGCCCTATTCTCCCCCAATACATATAAATCATGTATTTGAGCATGTGGAGAAACAGGTCTGAGCTTAATCAGGAATCTGATGTTTGTTATGCACATGTGACCAGGTTACTTCCTCTGTTTGAGGAAGTAACCTGGTCACATGTGCATAAAATCACCCTGCTATCAAACAGAATATCATCTCAATCCGCTCTCACTCTCTCTGACTCTCCAATAACATGAGGTTCAGCTGCTGGGTTTTTATCTATGCAAATAAGTCTGTGTGACTCAGGTATATTCACACGATGGATAAACAAGCACAAAGTTCTTGTTACCCTGTGACCTTTCGACCTGTTGCCGGAAGAGTTTTGTTAATCTGATAATCTGTTAAAGCACAATACACACACAGTCACTCCCACACAGGTGTGATCCATCTGGGTTACCTTGGCCATGCTCAGCGGGTCATGTCGGAATCTCTGTTTGTTTTTCTGCAGTTTTCCGGGCATCATCTTGCCCGTGCGAAAGTCAAAGCATGCCAGATCCACTGTATTTCCAAGGTAACGGGACAGCTGGGGCTTACTCCGGAACTTCTTTCCTGAAGGACTGGAGGATAAAATGGAAAGGACGCTATCATTAAAAAGTCATACTTATAACATCATAAAGAGAACCTATACTACATTACCAATGATGAGTGCCTAACATGGCCTGGGGTCAGTGTGTGTACAGGTAATCCCTGTGAGCTGGAAGCTAAGACTTATTCCTTATTCCACTCTTCGCTCAGTATTATGTCAAATAGAGGGGATATACGTAATATAGTCATCTCAGAAAGTGAGTACAAACGCCCCTCCCACCTGCGGAGTATTTATTTATTGTTTGTTTGTTTGTTTGTAAGGTAGAGTCAATGAGAGGAAAGCTGAATTAAAGGGATAAAAAAAAATTCAGACAGAACATGAACTGAGAGGCTGTAAATATCTTGATGCATATCCAGGTAAGTAAATCTCCAAAAGGTTGATTCTGTTCATCTGGACGTAGCGTTTTCAGTGGCAGAAACGTTTCATCACTCATCCAAGTGACTTCTTCAGTCATTATGCAAATGTACTGTTTATAAGATTGGGGAAACCTGCAGTCAGCTGAGACTGAAGAAGTCACTTGGATGAGTGGTTAAATGTTTCTGCCACTGAAAACGCTACGTCCAGATGAACAGAATCAACTTTTGGAGATGAGAGGCTGTACCATAAATATGGATTATTATGAGCTGTAAATCATGCAAAGCGATACTAAACAGAACTTTTTGTTTGTAGCTGAGTGAAAAACCCTGTTCCTTTGGTTATAATCCCATTTCCAAACAATCTGAAGTCCTTCATTCTACCGTGAGAAAGCTTATTCACAAGTGGAAAACATTCAAGACAGTCGCCAGTATTGAGTGGACATCCCAGCAAATTCACCTGAAAGTCAAACTGAAAGTGCAAAAAAAACCCCAAGAGCTACATCTCAGACTCCGCAGGCCTCAGTCAGCATGTTAAATGTTAAAGTTCATAACAGCACAATCAGAAAAAAAGAGAACGAGTAGGACTTGTTTGGGATGGGTTGCCAGGGGAGAAGGCTCTTCTCTCTAAAAGAACACAGCAGCACAGTTAAGCTTTGCAAAGCTGCATCTGAACAAACCACCAGACGAGACCAAAGGGGAGCTGGTTGGCCATAGCGCACAACACCATATTTGGAGAAAAGCAAACACAGCATATCAGTACAAACACCTCAGACCAACTGTCAGCACGGCGGCGGAGTGCTGAGGATTTGGGCACCTTAGAGTCACTGAGTGGACCATGAACTCCTCTCTATACAAAGGGAATCTAGAGTCAAATGTGTCCATCTATCCTGCGGCTACAGCTTGGCCCCAAACTGGGTCATGCAACAGGCAATGATCCCTAGAACAGCAGCTAATCTATAACTGAATGACTAAAAAGAAAGAAATAGAGGTGCTGCAATGGTCCAGGGAGAATCCTGAACTCAACCTGACTTACATGCTTTAATAGAGGACTTTAAGAGAGCCGTGCATCAATGAATGCCAGCAAACCTCATATACGCATGTGAGTGTGTCCTCAGGGTAATCAAAGGTGTAGAGGTCCAGTGTGTAACAGCACAGACACATTCATTTAGGTGTCACACAGTGGAAATTTGTATTTGTCTTTTATAATTAATTTATAATAATGTTTTGATTTTAGTGTTTATTTGTGAGTGTAGTTTTTATTTGCATGATTTTATTCTAATGTTTGTATTGCATGTTTTAGTGGTTTTCTAATAACAACAATAATAATAATACATTTTATTTATAAAGCCCCTGTCAAGACACCCAAGGGCACTTAACTATAGAATAGAACACATAATAGGACAATGACAAAATGAAGAACAATAAAAACAAAAGCACAGGATAAAATGAACAAACAGTGGGTTGGTATGAATATGCAGCTTTGAACTGATGGGTTTTGAGTTGAGATTTAAACTGTAGGAGAGAACCAATGTTTCTTATATCTGGGGGTAGAGTTCCATAGCCTGGGAGCAGAGCAGCTAAAAGCTCTGCTTCCCATGGTGCTGAGGTGGAAAGGAGGCACAGCAAGCTGGATAGAAAAAGAGGATCGAAGTGAGCAGCCAGAAGAGGTAGTGCTTAACAGATTAGAAATGTGAGGAGCAAGATTATGGCCTTGAAGGTGAGCAGAACAAGTTTGTTTTTATCTGGAATTTCACTGGGAGCCAGTGAAACATTGGGGAAACATTGTTTAATCCACTGTGGACTGGCTGGCCATGGGATAAAAGTGGTGGCATCGAGCGACAGACTCCAGTGCACAGTGTAAGCTGGGCTGGGACGTGACGAACCCAGTGGAGGGAAGAGACAGGGACAGGAGGCGTCTCCTCGTCTGCCTAGGAATAAACCTTTTCTGATTATACCTGTACCATCTCGTACCCTGGGTTTCTGGTGCACCAGCTTTAGTGTCTACATAGGCAGCAGCAACAGAAGCAAGAGTTAGTTTTACTCTTCTTCCAGCATTTCACCGAGTGTCTCTAGTGTTAGTCAGGATAATATTATACGGTCTATAACTGAAAGACTCTGTGTTTCCTTATGGCCTGAAATTATTCCGTGTGGGTGTGGAGGGTAAAAAAAGGGTCCTGATAAACATGAGTTTGTGAAACCGGTAGAGGCCTCAGCAGGGCGTTGCTGCTCTTCCAGTAAACTGACCTGTTGTGACTGGTTTTCTTACTGGAAGTGATGAGTCACTTCAAACCAAACTGAAAGTGAGCCTTCAGGATGTGACGGAGCTCAGACGTCTCTGAGCTGCTACAGTGACAGGCCCAAGCTGTGCAGATCAACAGGAAGTAAAGAACAGCCACCGGCTCTGCGGCAAGGCTACGATGCCGCAGAGCTGCACCAGGAGCAACTTCCTCTGCGATCTGACGCAGAATGCTGAGCAAAAAGGAAAAACGTAACAAGCAGTGCTCCAAACTCAACTTTAATCTGCTCTGGAGAAGAGCTGAGGCAGGAGTATTTCTGAGGCAGAGAGACACAGACGCTGAGGTTTTCCTGCCTGAATGCACATTACTGGATAAGAGAAGCGCGGGGGGCAAGAAAAGTGCAGAAACAGTGAAATAGAAGTGACCCTGCATCTCACGCTCAACTGATTTTTTTTCCCATAATTTACTACAACACAGAGATGTTGTGATTAGGGTGCATGGACATGTCTTCCTTCATATGTCAATCACATGCATTTGCAAAATGATGCCTGATTTGTGTGTTTTGTGACCATATGATTCCAGCTAACATGACCTTTAGCTGTGTTCAAAATCATTCTAAAGATCCAAAAATTCTCAAAGGATATCACTAGAATTTAAAGAAACTGCCACCAAATATTCATAACATCAATACATATGCTGGTATTGATATTGGATCAATATTAGCCCAATACGGTCGATACTTGCTTTCTATCCTCTATGTTCCGTATGCAGCAAATAAAGTATTTTATTTAGGAAATGAATATGTAGTATGAAAAATGTCTGACCTTTTCTTATCGACTGTTACATCTTTATTATTTATAGCCTACAGCACATTAAAACAACTGAAGGTGACCCAAAGTGCTTTAGAGACAGACACTTTTATATCCCAGATGTCCAAAAAACATAGTTTGAAAACAAACGAAAAGCTAAAAAGTGTGTTCTGTTTTGTTTTAGTAACTGATTCCGGTGGAAAGTCAGAATAACAGTGATTTAGTGATCAGATGCCTTTTATAGCTTAAAAGTAACACTATCAGTATTGGCAAGAACAGCCCTGTATTTACTTGACAATACAGTAAATACAGCGACAGTAAAATTTGCAGTGTCATAGAGCACTGATAGTAGTAGTAGCAGTAGTAAAAAGCATGATAGAAACACATTTTTGGTAACTCTTTTATGTCCCACTCATTTATGTGTTGTGCTAAAAGAGATATAAACTCAAGCTGAACTGTGGCTGAACTGTACTTTGATGCAATACAAACTTGTACCACAAGATGGTGCAATGAGTCATCCATCCATTCTCTTCTGCTTGGTCAATTTGGGATTGCGGGAGGAGCTGGAGCCTATCTCAGTGGGCCTAAGGCGAGAGGCAGGTCACAGCCCGGACAGGTCGCCAGTCTGTCGCACGGCACAAGGATTCGTTTTAACTTCTAATTAACCAGGTAAAAGAGTGCACTCTTGTGTCATGGGAAAAAAGCCAGGCCTCTTGAGGTCTGGCCCCTGGTGGTGAAATATTTACATTTGAATAATTACAGAAAATACCTTTAATGTACGCCCTCTTCAAAATAAATCGACACTAATCAGAGCGAACGAAAAACTAACAACGAAACGAAAACAAAATGTAATATACTGAAATTACAAATTAGGAAAAAAAACTGAAGCCTAAGTGACAGGGGAAATGCAGAGATTTGTGCTCTGTAAGATAACACAGAGCCATTGCCTTTAAATGTATGTGATCCTACTCACCCCTAAAGACCCATTTTGAGCCAGGAAAACCCTACTGATTTCTTCTAAAGCCCCACTTCACCAGCCTCATTCATTTACATTCAAGTCCTCTGATTTTTCAGATCCACTGGTAAAGATCGCTTACATGTCCCAAGGTCACACCTCAAACAAAACGGTGACAGAGCTTTGGCAGGCACTGCTCCATGTTTGTGGAATCAGTTATTACCTGCTGTAAAAGGTGACCTCCATCTCTGCTTTGAAGTCAGGTCAGAATCCACCTTTACTCCCAGACCTACCCAGCTCACTGCTGGGTGCTTGATAATTCTGTATTCTGTGTCCATTTTTACTTTTTCATGTAATGACATGAGTGTGTATATGAATGTGCATACTTCATACAACACTATGGTCCATGAAAGCTGTGTTTAAATGTGCTTTACACAAAACACAGAAAGTAAAATTCATCTTGCAGTCTATTATTTGAACAGGACACAGTTCCGTCACAGCTGCTGTGCTTGTCTTCAAGGCTATTTAAAAAGCTATTATAGAAAGTTGAAGTGAAACTTCCACAGTCTCTTCCAGCTAACTCAGGCAACAGCAGCACAAATGGCACACCCAGCTTTACGTTTCCCAGCTTTATGAAGCAGACGGTTGGCTGTCTGGGCACAGGGACAGGATCCTCAGTGTTATGGACATTTCCAACAGTAGTTTGCCTCTGACAACATCAGGAGAGAGGCCTAACCCAGCTAGAATGAGTGGTTA
Source organism: Pundamilia nyererei (assembly GCF_000239375.1). Lineage (NCBI taxonomy): Eukaryota > Metazoa > Chordata > Actinopteri > Cichliformes > Cichlidae > Pundamilia > Pundamilia nyererei. The sequence goes on along the minus strand of NW_005187616.1, from coordinate 872,928 downwards.
TCTTACTGTACAGCATTTGGAGATAATAGCTTTACACGATGCCCGCTGGTATCAGTGCAACATGCTGTTCTTTACCCAGCATATGTCAATAAGGGAGTCATGTGGCTGTCAGGAGACGTTAAATAGATGTACAAGTGGCACTGAAGCGAGACACCATGATACATTTTCAGATTCAGACTCTCCTTAAGGTTGATAAAGAAACAGTTACAAAAACAATTTATACATCGACTGTATATCAAAGGTGACCACTATAGCCCCTTTTCCATTAGTTTCTACTCAAATAGACCTGCTCGGCCGGGGTTCCAAGGCGAACCAAGTAGGTACTGAAATGTGATGTCGTCAAACTGCAGGCCAACGATTGGCTAGTCTGTGCCGACACTCAGTGAGTTAGGAGAGTGTCTCATTCACTGAAATCAAAAAGGAAATTTGTAATATAAAAAAAGCCCCAGAAAACACAGCAACAATGGAAATGGCTACAAAATGCAAAGCCGTGGTCCCAGAGTCTGACAGAAAGTTAACTACTGAGCACCAGGCATATCGTCCACCTTTGTTGTAACATTCATGATGCATACTAATTCCATCAATCTAAATGTAAATGTTTGACAGAAAGCACTTATATAAAAAACAGCATAGATGTATGGGTGTGAATGGGTAAATGAGGGTCCTCAAGTAGAGTAGAAATGTGCTATATAAGAACAGGTCCATTTACCATTTTGGATGACATATTTTGCAGATTCAGTGTTAGAATTTTGTCCACCGCCATTCGGGTTTTTTGGAGCTAGACATGTCAAGGAGTGGAGTGCTAACTTACCAGCTAATGTTAACTTGGTTACACTGTTTGAACCCAACATTTTCAGTGGGAGAAACTTGTTCTTCCAAGTGACTCCAGGCTCAGCATTCTGCAGGTTTCCCCCAGTTTAAAAACGGTACAACTGCATTACGATCTAAACCAGCACCATTGCATAACAATGAGCAGATCAGATCAGTTTCATGCTCATTCATATGCAAATTATCACAGCAGTTAATCAATGACCACGAGTACTACTCACTGAGAGTTGGAGAATGGCTGCAATCACAGCACTAAACAATACTGAAAGATGTCCTCTTAGATTCCCTCTTTGGCTCAAAGATTGTCATTCCCCTTTTTTTACTTAAGGAGGTCAAGAAGGCAGCTTATGTGAAAAGGTAACGGCCACCTCTGTGAATAGTACTCAGGGCCATTAACGGTCATGACAATTCATTGTTAAGCAATGGTGGTTATGCAAGTGTATTGTTAATAAAGTCAGACTAAATTAATCAACATTCTGGGATTTAGATAGCACATGCTTACTATTTCTATTTAACTGACTAAAAGCTACAACGTCACTCGTCAAAACTAGAGTTTGTGTGTATGTGTGTGTGGATGGTCTGTCACTACAATTAACCACACAAAAAGACATTTTATTTGTCATTTACTGGCATTAATGGGATCAAAAGAATAAATAGAGAGGTTCAATTTAAAGAGTCAAATGAGCTGACAAACGTGAGGCCTTGAAACCTATATTTAAGCCCTGATAAAACCCAAATGAGTAAGTTCTAAAAACGAAAACTGTGAACACGTTCAAGTCAGACATTTTAATATTGGAGTCTATGGAAATTGACTTACTCTGAAAGTCTGCCTCAGGTGGACTTTATAGAAACTGCAGGGTTTCTTTTAGCTTTCGTTATTGGTTTCATTTTTGCTCTTATTGCACATTTATGGAGGTATGAGGTGTGTCCACTGTAATCTCAATATCTGGATGAACTTCCCACCAATGTTCAAGCACTTTGGTTTAGCTTGCTTCGGTCACCCAGCTGTTCTTGGCCCCCTGCTGCCACAACTCTGGTCATACAGACATTGTTACATTGTTGTAATGCTGTTATTAAGAATGAATTCTGATTGGCTACTTTGCTACTGTGCACTACATTGTAACTTCTCAGACTGAAGCCGAGCCTCTGGTTGGTCCACTGAGTGTGAACAGAGGTGAGCTCACAAACAGTCCAGAGTCAGCATTGGTACCACAGCTGAACTGCTGACTGATTATCGGTTTGCTGTGTAACCACTGATCGATTAGTGTGATGGGCTACCTGTAGTAGTAGACGTCGCTCTTTCCGGCGCTCAGCCCGGACTTCCTGATCACTTCTTCTTTCTTCCAACCGGGCGGCAGAGCGGGACAGTCCGTCCTCTTTCTCTCCATCATAGCGCGTGTACCGATCCCACGGTTCAGGCTCCTGTAGGATTAATCGATCACTTGGTAAATCCCGGCGTGGACCCCCCAGACGCGCGGCGTGCTGGTGAAAAACCAGCGGAGCGACGTCACGGACGTTACGTTAACGGTGGCTCTCACACTCCCTCCGCCCTGCTTGTTTATGCTGCTTATTTTGGGTCGAACAGAAACAAACACAGCGTTCCGGTTCGGGCTGTTCCGGGTTAAACCGCCTCCAGGTCCGGGTTTACTTCAGTTTACCTCCTGAGAGAAGCAACGGCTCATCCGGGGATCCGATCTGATCTAAAGTGAACTGAACTGAACTGAACTGAACTGGACCAACGGCAGGCTGTGACGTCTGAGATATCACACACACACACACACACACACACCGCGATTAAACTCAGACGCGCACGCTCACACGCACAGACACACTCCCCCAGAGATCGTCTTGAGATCAGAACACTCACTCGGTGTTAGTTTAGGTGAAACAGACTCTATCAATCTATAGTCTGAGGTATGAATAAGCCTGTAAACGTTTGCATAATAATAATAATAATAATAATAATAATAATAATAATAATAATAATAATAATAATAAAAATAAATTATTGTTTTCAAAATAAAATTGAATATTATTTGAAAGTCATAATTTTTTTTTGCAAAAATAGATAAATAAATAAACAACCATGAACTGAATTCGTCATGGAAATATATAAGCCAATATTTGCAAGGTCTGACCAACTTAATCGACCATGACACTATGGGAGTACAATAGACTGCATATTAAAGATGGAGGTAGCCACTGATTTTTGATTCCACATTTTAGACTATAGACATTCACTCCCCAAAAATGAATCACAGACATCTGGAACTGTTTCATGGTCGAACAGAGAGAGGGGCAGGCATGCAGTGAGTGTTAAAAACTATGAAAAGTGTCATTGCAAACACACTGTGCTTTTCAGACTTTACAGTTATCCCATCCTATCGCTCCGTTCTCTACTCTGTGTCCTCTGTCCTCTTTTTTTCTGTCCTCTGGTTGGTCCACTAAGAGGCAAAAAAGTTGGTTATCTACCCTATCCACGTCTTTTGGCACCAACCCCGATTGGTGCCAGAACACAATAATCAGATGATTTCTGATGAGTGGTATTTGGCAACAATTAGGGAGGAAGAACTCCTTTTAAGAGGAAAATACCTCTGCTTACACTTGTTTTTTGTCGTGTTGTTTTTTTGTTTGTTTTTTAATTTCCCAGATGGCCTTATATTTTCGTCTATGCGATAAGTTTGTGTCGACATGTTATGCTGGTGCTTTCTGGTGCCTGCAGTTTCAGGGGGAGTGATCCCTCTTTCTGTGTTATTCAACATCCCCACACCTCCTGGCTCACTGACGTCACAAACTCTGGGTTAAAGGGGCCTGCAGCAGAGACAGGAACCCCGGAAAAATACTTGGTCGTCCCAACATGGCTAACCTACAGTTCTCTCTGAGAAAGAAGTGAAAGCGGATTTTTTTGTAAAAACGGTTTTTTACAATGTAAGTAAACCAGTAGTGATGAAAAGGAAGACGTGCCCTTCTGCTTATGAAGTTATCACAGGACAGAACAAACAGGGTGTTAAATATGCAGCCTTTTAGTATAAATTAATGGTGCCCCCCGAAATAAATACACAAATAAATAAATAAATAAATTGGTGAATTTCAACAAAATGGTCTTTTTAAACAAAAAATGAGCATGATGTTTTTAAAATGGTTATATGCTACTTTAATTAGTCCAGTAAATTAACAACACATTAATAAGTTATCTGAAGGAATTAAGTCCTGCTACCAGTGATATTCGAAAGCTTTATTAGTTTATTATTATTTTTATTACTCTTGTTGTGTCGTGTTAATATTGTCTTTTCAACTCTTGTGTGTGTGTGTGGGTGGGTGGTGGTGGGTAGATTATCACAATTATCTCAATTTAATAATTTAATCCCAACATTAAACTGTATATAATCCCCCCCCCCCACACACACACACACATTTCAGCTCTGTGTGGGAGTCTTGACCGCTGTTTTTCCAGTCTCAACAGTGTCTCCTCTCCTTTCCCTGCTCTCACTAACACCTCCTCAGACACCGTGGCGCACTCAGAGACGGAAGAAGGGGAATAATAATAATTCCGGTGACACCAAATCATTATACTGTCGTCAGTGCAATAATTGCTTACAATTGAATTTTAGAAATAAAACAAGACAATTTTTCTCTCTTTTTTGGGGGCATTCACGTGGACTTGTTTTCATAACTCAACGGAGTTCATCTTTAAATTCGGCATATCTTACACACACAAACGATTATGCGTTCTAATATAATGTAAACTTTATTTGCTCTTTCACTCATGTATACCATGTTTCTGCATCACGATAAGCCACTGATGGCGGTAGTTAAACATATTAATCTGTCTGTAACAGACACCGAAACTTTCTTAAGATCATAACACACCTTAACTGTGTAAACCGTACTTATATATGAAGCATGTGTTTACCGATACTATGATTATTATTAATGACCAGATTCTTTTAACGGAGTTTGGTGGCAGCGTCTGCCGGGTACCGGAAGTGGCTCCGGCTAACTGTGAGCTAGCTTTACCCGGGATCCTTTGAATTTGCAAGCGTCAGTGTACGCAAAAGGGTTGGGCACGGAGTACGGTGAAAAGGAGGCATTTCGGAGTAGAAGTATGAGTGTTTTATATTTGTTTTATTTGATAAAGATTCAGGAAGTTTGAGGAAGTGCCTGGTTAAGATTTCCGTTTACACCCTAGCAGCGCTGCTAAGTTGAACTTTAACATCAGTGAGAAAACTTTTGCGACATTTGTGAGTACGTTGAGCCAGAAACATTTGTGTATCACGTTATAAACTCTGTATAAACACTAAACTGTTGCTGTACGTATGGGGTTTAAATCTGCCATGTAACGGTCTGTTTAGTTTATTTTTTGTTCGATGTTTTTGGGGTTTTTTGCTGCATAGCTCAGAGCTCGGCTAAAGGCAAGCTAGCAAACAAACGCAGTCTAAAGAAAGCCCTTTACTGTCCCGTTTAAAGCGAAAACCGGCAAAGCTATCACTGACAACAACCTGACACATACTCCGCAAGGTGGTTAGCTTTCTAACGTCTCAAACAGCTGCTTTTGCACAGGTAGCTCCACGCCTACTTGTGGAAGGTTTAAATCACAGCTGGCATGGCTCTGATTGGGCATGTCAGCTGTGAATAAACAAATGCTGATAACAGTTTTAACACCTCTGTAAACATTTTAACCATTATTCCCTCGACGTTTAGCGATTTAAAATGTACTCTTCTTGTTTTTTGACAGCATGGAGTACAGCGGTCCATTGGGCCACTCTCTGTCACCAGAGTCCACGGTGACCTCCCTACTATCCAGTTCAGGTTACCTGAGGAGCAGCTTGCTGCCTCCTCAACACGACACCAGCTTCAGATACAAAGACAGAGTGGGTGGGATTACTTTCCACAGCAGGAATGGACAGAATGAAGAAATCTCCCTTTGTTATTTTATCTGTTTCTGGGTTCTGTTCTGGGTGTTATCAGGAGAGCTTCTCTCCTGACAAATGATGATGTTCTCTTTTTGATTGTGACAGAGTTTAAAATTGTTTCATTTTCCAGTAAAACATTGAGGAAAAACTGCTAAATTCAGAAAAAAATATGTGAATTTGTTTTAAAAGAAAAGAGTAAATTCATGTGAAGTTCATGAGGAAGTGTGTGAGAGGTGTATGAGAGATAACTCAAACATTTATGTGAGAGGGAAGACATTTTTAAAAAGTCTGAAATTTGTTGTTCTTTTCTTATCAAAAACTTTAGTGATGAGGATTTTAAAACAGGAAGCCTACACTACTGTCTGATTGCAGGAGTATGACTCTGCTTCGGCGGCTCTGGACGCTTACATCAAAGACTTTGAGAGGAGTCGTCAGAACCGCGACTCGTCGTTGACTGGAAAGCTGGTTCTGCCACAGAACCTACCCTCCACTCCGTGCAGGCACAGAGTGGGCACGCTCAGAAACAAAGATGGTAGGTCCTGCTGAGGGTCAGGTATCTTATAACGTTGATATATCTTGGTGCTTTTTATGTCTTCTGTGGTTTTATGTTATCTGAGTGATTCATCTACATTGCATTTTTCTCTTTTTGTTTCAGTTCTTAGGGAGCGTTTGACCGAGAGAGAGCTAGACTTCCTGAACCTCCCCGTGAGCCCCCTCCATCACCGCGTTAACTGGGACAGACACTCCATGACAACAGATGAACTGCTGTCCGTCCCTTTCGACGGCTCGATGCCCATCACCCACACCACCGCCTTCATCCAAGGTTTTTACACATTTCATACTCAACCTTTAAACTCTTAAACACGTGTTTGTACATTTTTTAGTTTTCTTTGATCTGTATGATGTCAGTAAGAGTAGGGATCTGTGATTTCGTAGAGTCCAAGACTGAAAATGTGGAGCTGGAAGTAAATGCATCCCTCACCATTTTTCTCAGTCTGAAGTTTTTAAATGTGACAATCAAGAATCTGCTCTTATACCAGTTCATTAAAAACATCTACAATGTAGTCTTCATTCATGTCATTAAATCCACCACTTTTACCTAAAAACATCCTGGCATCTGCCTTTAAACGCATAACTTCTGCAGCTCAGACTCTATAATCAACGTTAAATAATCCATAGATGATTCAGTAATAACAGAAGTGATGACTTTTGCCTCACTCCTCTCCTCTGCTGGTCCAGACCTCCTGTCCTGGCCTGCAGCCTCCCAGCCCTGCCCCTCATCTACCTGTAGACTCCTCCACCATCACTCTCTTCCACCGACGACGTCCAGGAGCTTCAGGTTTGAACTGCTTCCTTTCTCGTTCAGATCGACCAGGCATATTTCCTGGTCGATCTGAGTTACAGGTTATTACTTTCCCCTCCTCCCTAGGTGCAGAGACAGGCCGAGGGCCGCCACTTTTAAACCAGGTGCTCACATCAGCAGTTTTAAGGTGACCCTCACTGTCTTTTCTGGATTATTCTGAGACTGTAGCAGTGTCATAAACACAGTTGCTTCCCCTTTTCAGAGATCAGAGCAGGCCCCGGTATCCTCGTCGCTCCACCTCCCTCACTGGTTCACCAGTAACAAGGCTGACTTGGACTGTTCGGGAATCACCAGTGTGCCCGACCTGAAGTACCCAGCATGGCTCCAGGGGTGTGACCTCAGCGAGCCGCCTGCACAGTCAGATCTGTGGGACGACCACGGTAGCTTCCTCGACTACATATGCACAAGCCTTCCAAGATGTCATAGTATTTCATCATCATTTAACAGATTGTGATTATTAATGTTAAAGATAAATCTATTAATAGGTTATTCTTTATTATTTTATATTAAGCAGCCCATCAGTGTGTAGAGTCATAAATATGAGCTTTTAAAACTGATCTAGTGAGGGGAAATGTTGAATTTGATATTGGACTGGGTGGGTGGAGTCTATCCCAGGGAAGTAATTTCACCATTAAACTATGACTATTTTCTGTTTATTTGAAAGGGTCATATTTGTTTTTTCCAGACGTTCTCCCACCTGGAGCTCCCAGAACCAGAGCTCCATCCTGGGTAGCAGACCTGGAGAAAGATGAAGATCCTGACCAGACACCTGCAGAGGTGAGAGAAGCAGCTGCAGCGCAACTGTCAGTTGTATGGTCCTGCTGCTCTCGTTGTTCATGAAGACTGTAGAGCTTCTGTGGAACTGTGCTTTCCTCTGGACTCTTTGTGTGTTAAAGAACGCCTTATGATGTGGTCAAGTGCTCTAAATAAACCACATTCTGTCACATGTGTGTCCCAAAGGCAGAAAAAGAGCTTCATCGGTCAGTTGATGAAGTAATAGGTTTTCTCTGTGTGTGCTTAGGTTGGCAGCCAGCAGGCGCTCAGAGACCTGAGGCTTCAGTTTGCTGAACAGATTTCTTTGCTCACTACAGAGAGGAAGAGCTCAGACGTTGTGATGAACATGTACCAAGGTAAAAACACAAGTCTTTGAGTATGTAATGTTAAAAATTCGAGGTGTAAACAAAATAGGTCCACAATTGTTCTCTGTAAATCACCACAAACATAACTTTCAGATCTCTATTCGTGTGACTTTCAGAAAATATAAATTAAAGTTAAAGTACAGTTAAAGGTTTACTGCTTTGACGCACAAAAGAGACCCAGTGACCATCACAGAGGCAAAACAAGGTTCCTGCAGGTCATTAAAAAGTTTAAAATCATGTAAAGCAAAGAGTTAAAATGACTGGGCTTCTTTGCTTGGGCTGATGGATAGATGGACTAATAACAGACAATACTCAGCTCTGAAAAACAAACTAATCCTAGAGTCGACGAAAAAAATACATTACATTGGATTATTGCACTGTTGAATATTGTTTAGTCATTCTTTACTCATTGATTGCATATCAGGGAAGGCCATAATCACAATGACATCACTAACTGGGTTTGGATTCTGTATTCTGAAGGTGTTATTGCTTCAGATGCCAACATATTGTCTTTAGAGCCTGAAGTCACCACATTTCAGATATCAGTGTATGAGTGCATCACACACACTGACGGAGATGGCTGCTAATTAGTGCCAAGTAACACCCAAATTCAATCCTTCACTCACCTTCACTAGACCCCAGTGTTCTTAGACAATCTGTTCATACAATTAACTGCACAGCAGCCATATTAGATGCTCCAAAAGGCTCCAGCAGCACAAACAGGGTTCAGATGTTCAGGTCAGAGAACTGTTGGGGACTGACTCAATTCTGGAACTTGGGACTAAACAGAGATCTAAAACTAGCAGCTGTACAGAACGTGGTCAAGAGGTACAAGAGAAGATCCTCTTGAACATGAGACTGGCCAAATTCAATTCATATAGTCTTATTTTCTTATTTTTCCCCTTTCAACCACACCTCCTATGACAACCTTTCACTCTTTTAAACTTTTCTCTTTTTTGTTGTTGTTTTTGTTTTTTGCTAAACTTGTTTCTGATGTGTGTTCCCACCTGTCAGACAACAGGATCGAGTCTCTGATCCAGAAGGCGGACCAGGTGTTAAACTCTCTGTCTCGGAGTTCTGGACAAGCAGAGAGTCCTGCAGATCCAGGTAAAACCGGGATTCATTCAAAGGAGCAGGAAGTCTTTTACACTGAATAACACTTATACCAAAGTTTTTGTTGTTGTTGTTTTTTAAAGCACAGCTGTGTCTGGTTCTTGTTGTGACTGTTTAAGCAGACTTTAACTTATTACCAACAAGCTGGAAATGAAGCAGGTATCCGATCAGTTCTTTGTTTCTGTTGTTGTCAGTGATTCCTGTGAAAACTGAGGAGCTGCTGCACCATTCTCCCTCACACTGTCCTCTGTGAGTAAGACTCATTTACACTTCTGGTGTGTTATGATCTGCTGCAACTCCACGCAGACTCATATATGTGGTGGCATTTTAACCCTGCAGAGACTCAGCAACAGGAGGCTGCACAGAGGAGCTGACTGACAGGGGAGCAGAGGTAGGTTTACTGTCATGTTCTACAATGTCAGCTAATTGTGTAATTTTCATTTATTCTCGTCTCCTGAGTGATGCCCAGATGTGAAACACATTAACCTTTCAGGTCAGTGGACAAGGCCTCCTACTGCAGTGAGCCTGTTTGACTCACTACAGTAGTTTTTCTTTGTATTCACATTAGACTGGTTGAATTTAAAGGCTTTTTAGGCAATATTAGTTTTTTCTTTTTAAACACAATAATTTACCTATTAAATATACGTTTAGCACTGGGGGTCTTATAAAGTAAATTCTGAATTTCTGTTTTGGATGGGTTGTAAATATTTTTCGTCACATAACTATGAGAACTTATTCATATTCCATCATTGGCACAATTTGTGTCTCTAAATATGTGATTTTTTTCTACCAAATGAAACTGTAATATTTCAAAAGTTGTGGCCCTTCTCATGTAAAAAGTAGTTGTGTTGATTGCTTCGGTTTTATTGTAATAACTTGAGCTAACTTGTGTAATTTTGTAATAAACAAGTATCACATAATCTGTATACAGTATTACCTTGTGCTCATTGTGTCCCACTGTTATTCAGTTGATTCGCTGGTGTGATCATACATGTGTTGCAGAATGTTTGTGATAGCCTATTGGGTTTTTACAAACCAGATCAGCCCAGTTGTCAGGTTTTTTTTTCCTAAGGCTGAACAAATGAGTGCTAGTCAACTCAGTTGAAGGCCTTCTCTACATCTACTGGCAAAACAGTTGTTTCTGAAGCTAGTGTTGTTTGTAATATCCCCCTCTTGTTTGTGCTCTCCCAGGATTTGAGTCATGAAAACAGCATCTGGAAGCAGCCTGGTCCGGTGGAGGCTCTGAAACAGATGCTGTTCAGACTGCAGGCTGTGGAGGCGGAGCTTCAGCGACAACAGCAGCCACCAGCAGCTCTGACTCTCTCAGAGTGGCTGCTGACATCAGCAACACAGGTACAAGGATACAGATCTTTAGAAAAAGTGGATAATAAAATGCAAATCTGTGTCTGAGTTTAACGTTTAAGGAAACAAGATTTAAATTATTAAGAGTCTGTTTGTGTTGCAGTGGTCTGTTGGTAACGCAGAGCTGCAGGAGCTGCAAGAGCTTCAGAGTTTTCCTGGTAGACCATCACTAGAGAGGTAACTGACTCCGATCAAGTTATTTATCCCTTTAGAAAGAATGTGGAGACTGGACTGATAACCTGTGCTTACAGTTTAAAGACAACTGCATCAAAGACACCACTTTTGCTTCAGGCAAAAATTAAAAGCATTATTTTACTCAAAACGTCACTAGAAACTATGTCAAGAAATCAAATGCCATCCTGTCTTGTAAGGCAAAGGGGGGTCCACACAGGAAACAACTAGCAATGATGTGGCAGCCAGCAAGTGACATTTAGTAACTCATAGTGAGTATGGGCCGAATAACCACTGGTGATGCAAAGCAATACTACTACTGATGATGATGATGATGATGATGATGATGATGATGATGATGATGATAATAATAAATTAAAATGTATTTTTGAAAACTCCAAGATAAGTCCTTTTGTTCTACTTTCAGATTTTAGATAAAAGACAGTCAGCTTCTGGGTGTGAATCCTGCGTTTTTCCGATGGCCAGCAGGGGGCAACATCTATGGCTGTTGAAACAAGTCAGAGTCTGTAGAAGTCTATGAGAAAGTGACCCAACATCTTACTTGACCTGTTACCTTAAGCTGGGCAAACACTGTGGGATTTTGCGTTATTCAGCTCCTGCTCAAACTGCACGACTGACTCGCAGGGGTTAGAAGTTCGTAGGTCACGTTGCAGGGTCTCTATGCTCTGATGCGACCTGAGTGCTCACACTGTGCGTCCATAATATGAAGGTTATAACAGAAAATCTGTCGCTCACTCTCCCTCTCTGTCTTTCACTCACACAGACACGCACACCACCACCGTCAACTTTGCTAAATTGCTAATGAAAAACATTGATAAGGCAGCTGGGATTGATCAGCAATGTCCATCCAATTATTTTCACGGTTGTTGTGGTCGTGATAATTTTGTGAGGCCACATCGAAAAGGCTCGGATGAGCTTTCCAAAGTTCTACAAGTTGTGCCTCCATCGCTTGTGTCCAGATCACACGCAGCACTGCTGTGCTACTCTGTCTTTTCACTTTCATTTCTGTGTTTGTGCGTGCGCAGTGTGAGAGGCTGCGGTGACACCCTCACGACGGCCGACAGGATTTCAAACAGGTTTGATTTTCTTACGACCAAGCGATTGATTATTTGGGAGCTGGTCGTGAGGTGTTAATCGCTTCTGTTACCCCACGTATACTACGCGATGCACGACACACGATGAAGGCGAAACTCGGGCCGATCCCCAAAACGGTCGCACGACTGAAAAATCGGCTCAAAATGAGCCAAAAATCGCACAGTGTATGCCCAGCATTAGTAAACACTTTCACAATGAGTTTATGGTCTCTGTTGCTAGTTTAAAGTCTTACTGAGTCAAATGTGATTATTAGGGCTGTGTGATATGACCAAAATCTCATATCCCGATATAAGACATCTATCATTTCCAATAACGATATAAATCACAAAAATGTAACATTTTCTGTAAATTCTGTGAATCTCGGGCAGCTCGACTTGCATGAAGTGTTTTCAGCTGGGCGTCATGTACCTGGAGTTATGACTTTTAGCCGATGCATGAATTTATACATTTTTAGACATAAGTTGTAACGGCCGCGTTTTCTTTGTGAGTATTTATTACACGGCGTGCTGCGGGGAAAAGCCTGTTCTAACGTTTGAGTCTAAGGTTTATTTTTTAGCACCTGGCGGCTCTTTTTTACTTCTCATCCGTAAACACTCCATACTCTTTCACGGGATTTAGTTTATTTTGAAAAGTCTCAACAGGATCTTGAGCTTTATTGTGGAAAGGTTAATATGCAAAACAAACAAGCGGACGGCGGAGCCACGCCATTGTTTTACCGTCGTGGTTGCTAACGACAACGTGTAAAAACAGTCGCTTGTCCGTCCGTAGTGTGGTTATATTAAATATAAGGGAAAGAGAGAACTTTAACAAATTAATATAACCACTACAATGACCATCAAAACGATGAAAAAATATTGCCGTAAACATTATATGAAATGATAGACGTTTTTATATCGTCACCCGATATATATCGTTATATCGAACAGCCCTAGTGATTATTACATTTGAAGTAAAAGAAGGATCATAAAACAGGATGTAAGTTAGTGACTGACAAGTCATCCGGTGTCCTTCAGAGCCCTCAGTTCTCATGTTGGCATTCAGAAAGCTGAGGTGGTGGTGGCTCACAGTCCCGAGAAACAGAGTCCTCATCCATGGAGAACACACCTGCACTTTCTTTCCCATAGGGTCTCCTCTTCCTCATCCTCACCCTCTTCTTCTAAGCCCAATAGTTCAAAAACAAGATTTCAAAAACTTGGGTGACATTAAACGCATCTTCATCCACCACCACAGTATGTACATCAGTTAGACTCCAGTTTAGGGTGAGTAAAGCATGCATGTTTTTCCTCCTCAGAGCTCTGCATCATCTGAACCGCCTGAAGATGCTGGTGGAAGAACCCAGACAGAAACACAGAGCGACAGAGGAAGAGAAGGACGACGACGAGGGGCGCTACTCGTCCTCATCTGTCGACAGACTGGTCTGTTCTCAGCAGGAACCCTCCAGAAACTGAACATTCAAAGGATGCTCGCTGTGCCAAAAGCCTCAATAGTATCTGCACTGTGTTTGTGTATTTTTTTTATAAGAAAGTGCAATTTTTTAAACACTAATACAACTCAGTTTAAACTATACCCTAAACCTTTAGAGTCAGGAAGTTTCCTGGACTGTTCTCTTTCTCAGACTCTGAGGAAGAGTCAGAACACAGCGATAATTTAAAAGAAGAGAAGAAAACGTGAAGGACAGACTCCGAGACGAGAAAAACATGCCACATCTTTTATATTTTGAATGTGTCTCAGGGGTTTGTGAATGCAACAGTATGGATGGATGGGCTTGATGCTTGTTGGTGCACAGACCGTTTTGTATTGATGGGTTTCATTCTGTTTGTAGACAGACTGTTGGTGCCATAAAGATTTACACACACTCATTCCTGTTGAAAATGAAGAGGTTACCGGGCAGTGTTCAGCCAGAGGGAAGAAAGATCATCAGTGCTGTTGTCAGTGATAGCTTTTCAGTTCCTTGCAGGTAAAACTACAATAAATTGCTTTTGCTGTAGAAAAGATGTACACGTGGAAGCACAACGTGTACTATTGTGACAATCCAGTCCGATTTTCTGAAGACTCAAGACTCCTGGATTGAAAATTGAAGTATTGAGCCATGGGTTGGGGGGGACCAGGGTGTTCAGATGTCTATCTTTATCTGGGACTGCACAGCATTTTTTATCAGGGAACGTTAAAAGTCACCAAAATTAACAACCTTTGCTGATTTTGTCGAATATCATAGAAACTAACAAAAAAAGAAGCAGAAAGATTTGAAGAAATTTTTTTTGTCTCTTTTGCTTGAGTTGGTTTTTTTTTTGGTTTTTTTTGTTTTTTGGTTTTTTTTGCAGAGGGAGGAAAAAGTTTGTGACACGGTAAATGTGTGTCGTAACTGAATAAAAATTACAATTGTCAGATATGGCTTTTTTTTAAAAAGGATGCCAATTTGTAGCTCCACCCAAATGGAAACCCAAAAACTGTTAGCAGACAGAAGAAGAGCTGGGGAAAAAGCATAAATGAAGACTGTCACATGAGACCGTGAGACTTACTCTCTCTATATATATATACATGCTAAATGATACTCTGATAACATTCAATTGATTGTATTTGTAAGTCAGATAAAGACCATTTCACTCAAAGTTGTTCTTCATACATCTTCAGGTTCAGGTTACCATAAGTAGATTTGTTCTGCAGCTGTGAGTCATCCGTCCTCACATGCACACTCAATACAGCCATAACAGACAAAAAATGTACATAATACAAAAAAAAAAAAAAAAGATCAGCACATTTGAATCTGACAGTAAAACCAGGGGACGATCATTTAGAAAATGATCATTTTTCAACTAAAGGATGAAACCATCAGGAAAGACGCAAAGGTCAGAGCAGGAGTAAGGCAATTTTCCCATGGACTAACAATCAGACTTTATTTATTGATCAGAGGAGTTGCCCCCTGCTGGGTCATTAGAAAGAATGCAGGTTCATAGTACTGCATCAGTTTCACTTTTCAAACAAAGACATGAAACCAGATGGTGTTTCCTCCATCCTCAGGATGACAGGACTCATACTGGCACAGAGGAACTTTAACCCTCTGATGCAGGAAGTATTTTTATTCACCTCGGGGTGAAGAAGACACTTGATGTTAAATGTTTAATGTGTGCTTCTAGCTGCTTGGCTTGGCTTTGCACAGCTCTCATTAAACATGTTTTGGTTTACAACCTCCATGGTGTCACTTCTTTGATTAATACAACTAAAAGTTCACGTCAATCTCAGATATCGATCACTACTCAATCAGAAATCTTATGTTACGACCAGATGTTAACCCTCCCATCACTCCCTGCCGAGATCACAGTCTCCCCCTTGTGGTCAAAGGTCACACTCTGCACACTGTCCCTGTGGCCCTCCAAGCTGCTCACACTGCCAGAGTCTACCTCCACCAGTTTCACCAAACCGTCGCTGCTGGCAACCGCCAGCATCTTCCCTGAGTGGTTGAACGCCACTTGGTTGGCACTAAGCGGCCCGGTGTCTCCAGCGGCCATCGGCGATGTGGGTTTTCTCATGTCCCACGTGTTGACGATGCCAGAAGAGTCACAGGAGGCCACCATGCTGGTCGCTGAGCTGAAGGCAGCATGGTTGCAGGGGTGATAATGTCCAAGAAAGGTGGTGGTGCAGACACCTAGCCTGGCATCCCACAGGGCGATGGTTTTGTCAGCGGAACAGGTGAGGAGGAGGTTGGAGGAAGGTAGGAAGCAGACGCTGTTGACGGAGGCGGTGTGTTGGCGCAGTGTGAGGCGACAGCGCTGGCTGTTCAGGTCCCACAGCTTGGCGGTTCTGTCAGCAGAGCAGGAGGCCAGGAAGTGACCACATGAGTGAAAGGAGCATGCCCAGGTGGGCTGGGCATGGCCAGAGAGCATCAGTACACAGCAGCCACGAGAGAAGTCCCAGAGCCGCACCTGCAGGAAGAAGTACACATCTGTAACCAATGAGGTGGGTTTATTCTGTGTTGTCATCAGGACCAACTTACTGTCATGTCTCCGCTGGTTGTCGCTAATTTTGATCCATCAGGGTGAAAGCTACAACCGGACAGCCAATCAGAGTGACCCTCACCAGTCAGCAGCATCTCACCCACCTGGCAACACAGTAGGTGACATCACACGTCAGTGCATCATCCAATCAGAGTGACCCTCACGTGTCACCTCCCCACCTCCTCTTAAAGCTTTCACCTCCTCTCACCTTTTCTCTTTCTTCTGGGAGAACCCACAATCTCCAGGTGCTGTCATCACTGGCCGAGACAAGGATCAGTTTTCTTGGATGCAGGTCGATGCAGCTGATTGGCTGCTGATGCGCTCTTATAGAGCATGCGAGGCTGAAAGATGCGAAGCTTTTGTGAGAGTTCATTTGTTCCAGGTAGGCCCTTGGGAGCCCACTGCAGGGGGGGAACTCCGAGTCCTTCAAGCGTGCAGTGGTCTTTGCTGGTGGTTTCTCCTTCCTCCTCTCCTCCTTCACCTGCGCTGGTGTAGGGTCTGTGCTGCTTTGCAGTCTCTCTCTGTGGAAGCTGAGGAGCATCTTCTGCCTGACAGCTGTTTGGTATTTCTCCTCCAGCTGCCTGAGCACGGGGTCGTACGACTGCAGATGTTTCTTCAGTTGTTTGAAGTCCTCTGTGAGCCTCCTTTTGTCCTCGGAGACTCGCCGGTGCTGCAGCCGGTGAAAGTCCCGCTCCCTCTGTATCCTCACTAGGCTCGCTCCTGCACCCAGCACCTCCTCCCTGAGCAGCTCCGTCTCTGCGCGCACCGCCTCCAGCTCGCTCTGGAGGAGGCGTCGGTGTGTGAGAGCATCGGGGATGAAGTAGACCCCCGGGGCCGCCGTGGCTACGGTGTTCAGGGTGTCTGTGAGGCGCCTGAGCGCCGAGCCGTACCACTCCACCTCGAAGCGGCTCAGAGTCCGCGTCAGGCCGGCTCTGCGCAAGAAGTTCCTCAGGAAGTCGTCCACCGCCTCGGGGATGTTAGACAGAGTTTGCGCTTGTGGCGGTTCAGAATTTCTCTTGGGAGCTGCTGAGGAGGAGAGAGCCTCCTCAGACTTCTCCTCCTCTTCGTTCTCCTCAGCACTGCTCCTCTCCTCCACTTCCTCCGCTCCTCGTCTTGTGTCTGACATTTTCTCCCCTTCGCCTCGGAGCTTATTGTTTACGCGTTGCTATGGTATTAGCTCTGCGTTGCTTAGCGTGTTACCACGGTAACCGCGTGACCCCCTGGGTATGCGTTTGCTTAATAGGTTTTGTGGTTATTAAAATGCATACATATTTTACATTTTAAATGTTTTTAATTATTTGTTTTCATGCTTTCGTTTTTATTTCCTGTTTTTCCTTCAAGTGTTCTCTCTCTCTCTCTATCTATCTATCTATCTATCTATCTATATATTTTTAAAATATATATATTTTTAAATATTGTATAATATTGATTATACAAATATTACTTTCTCATCATAACGGTGTACATTTAAGAGGAAAAAAATTTAACTTACAGAGGTTATAAAGAAAAAGTCCTAAATTTTCACTTTAAAGTCATACGTTTGTAGTAATTTTCGGATATTAAAGACACATATATACAAGACGAAATAACTGTGATTTTATTTTTCAGTTGCTTTTAACACTTTTAACAGCTGTCTTTTTACTCCAGCACGTACACCACTTTTAACTACTAGAAGGGGTGAGATTTAGAGAGGAAAACACACACAAAAATGCTACATTCTTTGTAACATTTTTGCAGGTAACAGCTGGTATATCCGGCACAGGTGTATTGAGACGTGCTGACCGATAGAGGGCGCGCAGGATGCGCAGTGTGCGGCTGCGTTATACGTTAGCTCATCACATGACTGTCAGGAGGAAAAATAGAGCAGGAAGAGAGTTTTCTTTCTCTTTGTTGTTGTAAACATTTAGTTTTCACAATAATACGGAAGAGCAGCTTTGTGCTCTGAAGATTCATGGATCTAAAAAAGTGCAATTCTGTTTCTGGGTGGTGACGGTTCACTTTCATGGTGCTGAAACCAAAGAAAAGACCAAGCCAAACTTCGCCTTAAATTTGCTTCATTTAAAATAATCTGGATTCTCCTCCGAGGTACGTAAATGTTAAGACGTGATTTTATGATTTATTATGTTATAGCATAATGAATGTTAATTCTGCCTGCATTTGGCCTGTTTAATGTGAGAGATTTTGTGTAATAGTGATTGTAACGTGTTCCAGTCGATTGTTCTGGTGGCACACTTGATGCTAAAATGAAGCTAACTGCAGTTCCTGTGTCTCTTCAGATTTACAATAATACATTTTCTGAAATCAGTCAATGTTGACATCGTTTGATGTTTGCTGGGATGGATTGTGAATCTGAGTTTAAACTTACATTTGCCGTGTGTACCAATTAAAGAGATTTTCAAATAGAGTCTGGCCGAAGTGTTTTTAGCAACAAAAAGCGGTGGAGGAAATCCAAATA
The DNA here is from genome assembly GCF_000239375.1 of Pundamilia nyererei. NCBI lineage: Eukaryota > Metazoa > Chordata > Actinopteri > Cichliformes > Cichlidae > Pundamilia > Pundamilia nyererei. The sequence goes on along the minus strand of NW_005187616.1, from coordinate 854,476 downwards.
AAACGGTTACATTTACAAAAATGATACTTTATATTCTGCTTCAGACTTTTAAGGATCTAAAGTACACTTTCTTTTTTCTTTTTTATAACTATCGACGTCCCGCTGTGGATGCATAACGGTGATCTAATGTTGTTTTAAGTTAGCGGTCAGTGCATGAAGAGGAAGTGTTTTAGGTGAATTATTGCTAATGGAGTGAACGCTACTGAAGTTTTAAAAGAAATTGAGCAATATTACCTTTTACCTTCTTCATCCTTTAGTTGAGAAAAGTGACATTAAGTGGGTTAGATTGTCATGTTAATATTGTGATGTCAGTGTTTTGAAGTCTGTTAAATAATCGCTGACATACAGTAACTAAATACATTTACTCAAGTAGCTCTGCCTGTTTCACAGCTCAAAATAATCCTTTTTTAATTTTACTGTCTACTGTTTCATGTCACTTGTCTCAAACGACCTGCTTTAGCTCCTCCCACTTTAAGCCACCTTTCTTCTGATTGGCTGTCTTCTGTAAACAGAAATTCTGTGGCGAGATGACTAGAAATAAGGAAAATAGGTCCGCTTAATCTACTAAAATGTGTAGGAACTTTATACTGAGTAGCGGTGAAAAAGAGAACATTGTGTCTGCTTAAAATAATGTGCGGAAACTTTAAGGTGGCCTGAATCCTTTCTTCATCTACCTTATTTATAGACTTTTATTCTGAAGAAAATGTATCTGCACACTTAGTAACCTCAGTACTAGCAGAGGTTGTAAACTAATGTACCAAAAATAGCCCCCTTCAGGCACCCCCCCCCCCCCCCCCCCCCCCCCCCCCCCTGCAAAAAAACAAAAAGAAATCCCTGTGCACCTGTGCAGGTGCATGATCAGTTTCCTGGCTGGCTGACAGGCCACAAATGGTTCCTTCCTCTCACCCTCAGCACTGGAGCTCCATAAAATTATGTGCCGAGAGCAGGACTGTTCTCAAATAATAATGCATCTGCCCACTGGTATGAAATCAACCACCTTTCACCTGGTATAAGGAGAGCAACTTTGAGCTGAACTCAGGAAACCGAGGGGACCATGAAAAAACAGCAGAGTATTATTCTACCCTCTCAGTATAAATCAGGCCTAGGTAGAGAAAGTGGATAACTTCAAGTAACACCCTGCTGAAGAAATCCCATCAAGGCTTCTACAACCTCATGCGATTAAAGTACTTCAAACTCCTGCTCAGGGCGCTTAGGAATCTCTGCACTTCTGGGAAGGGTGCATCATTCCCTGGGCATGACCACTTATCCATCAGGAGGGTAGTTGATTCAGCTGAGAGAAGAGGATGTGTACTTCAGATGATGCAGATCTAGAGCCGAGAGGATCGCGGGAGATTCTTCCAGCCACCCTAACAGCTGACTGCCATTGGGGAGACACTACTGTGTGCTGTTTATGTGCTGCCAGCACAGAAACAATATGGAGAAGCTTTGATCTTCATGCCATCAGACTGCTAAAGCCCACACCACCCACTACCTACACATTACTCAGCTACTCAGTGAGATCAATGGTTTGAATGTCTGTCAGCTAATATTAAAAGAAAAAGTTGATTGGAATTCTTGTGTTTATGTCTTCTTCTTTATTTGTGTACAGCCAGAGTGCTGGATATTATACTTGTATAAATGTGTATGTAAGAAATAATCTTAAAACCTGAAGTTAAATGTCTCTGTCTTTATACTTTCAAAGAACCAAATGACTACAGTAGACACAAACTGAATAATCATAATAAACGCTGACTTGTTCCCTGTAGGGTCAGAGGTCACCATGGGCTCTGCAGTGGAAAGGACAGATGAGCATGTGAGGGAGTATCTGATCTACCGTGGCTTCACCAACACTCTGAAACATCTGGACTACGACATAAAAGCTGACAAGGAGAAAGGCTTCAGGGTATGGCTGGCAGAAACGTTGTTGGATGTATTTCTGTTTCCTCACAGCCTCACAGTAAAATAGTCACATCATCTGGAAGTTGGAGAAAGGAGCTTGCAATGGTGTGAAGGGTTAACGAAAAAAGCTGCTATTTCAGGTTTTTGAAGACGTTTCTTCTTTCAGCAGAAAAAGGACACTGAATAACTTTTCATTATTTTTGTGCTGTGCAGGTGGATAAAATCATCGATCAGCTGCAGCAGTTTGTCCAGAGCTTTGACCTGGCTGGTCTGAAGGAATATTGGGTCTACCTGGATAAACGTCTGTTCAGCAGACTCGAGGATGTTTACAGATCCACCGTCAACAAGCTGAGGATCAGCCTGTACAGATACTACATCATCAACACCGTGCAGGTATCACCTCATGGAGAAATCAGACATCCTGCTGCGTGTTTCTGAAACAAAGATTTAAAAATCTATCTCGTCCTTCCAGAAAGGAAACCTGGAGAAGACTCAGGAGTTTTTCCAGAAGCAGGCGTCAGAGCTGCAGGGTCAGGCTGAGTGGCGTGATTGGTTCATCCTGCCATTTATCTCCTCCCCTGAGCAGAACTCCGCCTTCTGTCAGTACTTCTCCCGCCAGTGGTCTGACACCTTCCTGGTTTCACTGCATAACTTCCTGTCGGTGCTCTTCCAGTGTATGCATATCCTTGAGTTTGAAACACACAGCCAGCCTTAATATTCAACATGCTCTGACAATTTAGAGGCGGCCGCACTGATCTGCTGGAATTCAGTTTTCAGTCCTTAACTTGTTTCCCACCTCAGCCTGTCCTCCTCAGCTTCGATGCTGAAGTCCAGAAGATGACCTGCCTGATGGAGGAGAACGAACAGCTCCGTCAGCTGGTGAGAGAGTGCATTTCATTTTAAATTAAATCAATTTTGCATGAATAATGCAAATGTAGATTTGTTCAAAAAAGCTACAACTGATCCCGTCGTTTACTTTTAATCACCCGTCATGCAAATTAAGTCTCATTATTTAGCTTAAAAATTAATTTCAATGGGTTTCCAAAAGTTCTGTTTACTAATTAAAATCAAATCAAATCCTATTAATTCTCACTGTATTAATCCCATGATTTGGCCACCACTCCGTGCCACTTTATTAGGTACACCGTACTCCATTGAACCCCCTTTTGCCTTCAGAATCACTTAAATTCTTCATGGAATATTTGACAAATGTCCTCTGTTAGGTGGATATCAAGTGACTGTGGAGGCCATTTAGTATAGTGAACTCATTGTCCTGTTAAAGAAATCAGTTTGAGATGATTTGAACTTTGGAACATAGCAAATTGTCCCAAAACATCCATTGTAAAATGTTACATTGTGCTTGCGGAAATGGTTGACAGCAATGCTCAGGTAGGCTGTGGCATTTAGTTGTTACTCATTGGGCCAAAAGTGTGCCTAGAAAATAATCTCCACACCTTCCTATCCGGCTTGATGTAGCTGAGGCACTGACCTAAGCAAGACATTTCGATTGAGAAAAGCCACTCAGAGGATATTTTCTACTCTTCATCCCATTCTCTGTAAACCCTAGAGATAGAGGTTGCGTGGGAAAATCGCAGTAGATCAACCTGGCACCACCAACCACGCCACATTCAGAGTCAGTTAAATCCCATTTGTTCCTGATTCCGATGCTTTGTTTGAACTTCTGCCGGTCGTCTTGACCATGTCTACGTGCTTAATTGCACTGAGTCGCTGCCATGTGATTGGTTTATTCCATTTTTGAACTAACAAAAAGTTGGACACTAGTACTTAAAAACATAGACTAAGTGTAAAAGTTTTTTCATGAAACAAAGTTTTAAAATGTGATGTGCTCCATGCTAAGCTGTAGTCAGGGTAGACGTTACGTCTGACCTGTCTGCTGTATCTTCGCCAGCTGTTCGCCCTGCAGACGGAGAGCCGGGATCAGAGGGATAGAGATGAGATGATCCACCACAAGCTGCCGACATACGTCCAGAACATGGACCGACTGGGAGACACTGAGCTGTGAGAGACTAACATCACTGTCTTTACTGATGACTAACCACAGCAAAGATGGCTGCCATTCTGTCCATTTTTAAACACTGCCAACATCATGATGTTTTTAACCATCAATAGTCAGCTCATTTCTAAAATTAATGCCATGCTTTAAAAATTACAAAGTATTTTTATGGAAAAACTGGCGTATTGTGCTTGTATTTATCACTTTGAAACTCTTAATGTGTTTTGTGCTGTGAGTTGCAGATGGCAGCCATCTTAAACCTTAAAATATTAATCAAGATTTTTATCCATTGCAGCTTTGTGGTTTCGTTTGTTTTTATTTTGTTTTCTTAAGTTACATTTTAACACAAAGCACAGAACGAACATGGACTGATGTTAGCATGGTTCAGGCCTAAATGACAACTAAGGTTGTTGCACTTTTTGTGACAGTATTTATTTAATAAATGACGTAATCTCATATTTTCATATTCAGGCACTTTAAATCAAACAAAACTGAGTTATTTTATATTTATCCATATAAAAAAACCCTATTTAAAACCATATTTTAGCTAACGTATTGTTGCCAAAAATGCCAAAATATTTATGCTGTTGCAGTATTTAAACTGTGTGCTGTAATGCGGTTGATGTTTCACAATAAACAATTCACCTGATGAATTGTTCCATTGAGCCATTTTTTTTTTTTGTTAAACTTCCAGGCGATCGATAGACCGGGCCAGCAAATACACTTCCCCAATAAACTTTAAAATACTCTAAAAAAATGTGATTGACAGAAGTATCTTTTAAGAAGTTAGTTAAAGCTCCTCATCTGGATCGTTGACGGGGCTTGAATCGATGTTGGACCCGATCTGAAATGGACCCAGAAAAAACCCAAACTCAACACACTTTTTATTTTAATGGATGCTAAGAGGTTAGTTGGCTGATGATGGCTGATGATAAGGCAACCTAACTTTTGCAGTAAGTGTTGTTAGACAATTACACATTCATTATTTCCTCTTCAAATGAATAATTCAATGCATGATGGTGATAAACCACACCCACCAAGTATTATACACAAAAATGGTCTTGACAACAAACACATGGTGACCCATTTGGTTCTGAAGTGGACTGAAGAAGACCTCTAACAAGAAGCCCTTGGATCCATTCATTTTCTTCTGCTTATCCAGTTCAAGGTCGTGGCTGTGCTAAAGCCTGTCCCAGCTGCCATAGTGCCACAGGGCAAGAGGTGGGGTTAACTCTGGAAAGGCAGCCAGACTGTCCCAGGTCCAACACAGAGAGACGGACAACAATTCATACTCACATTCATACCTAAGGTTTTTGCATTACCAATTAACCTAATTCCATGCATGTTTTTGGACTCCAGGAGGAAGCCAGAATTCCTGGAGAAAACCCACGTAGATACTGGAAGAACATATAAACTGGAACTCCGCACAGAAAGCCTGCAACCAGATGGTGGATTTGAACCCAGGGCGTTCTTGCTGTGAGGCAGCAGTGCTAACCGGTGAAGCAAAATCCTCGTGGTTCTGAAGTGGATTTATGAAGACTTTTACCAGGGAGCACTGACTTGATTTTCTACTTTTTTGGAGTAACTAAAATACAGTAGACCCAAAAAGATCTTGACCAGAGATCACTGATAACAAAGCCACGATACCCCACTTGATTCTGAGTAACTGAGAAGCCTGGGGACCAATAAAGATCTCTACCAGGAAGCAAAGGAGCCCTGGCAACAAAGACTATGTCTCCCACCTATTCACAGGAAGAAGCAACACATCTTTGGCTGAGGATCTCAGACTGCACATAGGTTTTTGGGCCAACCCCCCCTTCCTCAAAAAAAGCTACTTTCGTCTGTGCCCTTGTCAGAAGAGGTCACCACAGCTCTGCATCTTTGATTTGGCAGAGTTGTATGTTGGATTCCCTTACTGAAACAAGGGGATTTGTGTCTCAATACACTAAAATCTCACGCACGGTTATGAAGAGAATTAGAAAAATTCTTCAAAATTGAAAAACCAACTGGTAAGCATAGTAGTAAGGGTAGAAAAAAAAGTTTTTTAGGCAGTCAAAAGTCTAACCTTATTTTTTACTTACTGAAAATATAAAAGTTTTAATGACCTAAGTATCTTTGATAGTGATTGGTCCATTTATAGAGGTCTCTTTTGGAAGGTCATAGCAAGACTGGACAGAAATGGCCTGTCACACCTTGGTTTTGATATGGTGCAAACAGTGTTGTTGCTTCATAGTGAGAACTGCTCTATAAGTCCAATGAACAGCAACCGGCGAACCAGCAGCACGGTCATTGAAACCCCACGAACTATTGATGCTCATGGGGTCGAAAGGCTTGCTGGCAAAGAGCTACAAATCATTGAAGACCTTGATGCTACTTTTTGTCAGAAAGTGTCAGAACACACATAGTGCAGCTCTACTTGTTGAAAATGAACGTGTATAGCTGTAGACCAGTCAGTTTACACATGTGGACACCTGTCCACCAGCGAATGTTCACCCAACTGGACAAGTGAGCAGCGCAAAAGGATAAATGCCAGATGCATGTTCATCATGTGCTTAAAAAGGAAGAGATGGCAATTATGTGATCAAGACAAGTCGGCATAGCCAGTATGATATCTTGGGTTCTGGTGTTTATTGTGCTCACTTTAACTATCCAAAAATTGTCGCAAAACTCATACCCTTTCATGGCAATGGCATTTGCTGATAGCTGTGGTCTCTTTGCTTGGATTCACTGTAGTAGTATGCTGTTTTAAAACTTCCTTTCTTTTATTCTCTTTGTAGGGACTTAGTGACGAGCCAGCGAGCTGTCAGCACTGCCACCACCCCTACCAGAAACTTCTTCTCAACATTCCTACCACAAGGCAGACGAGCCCCAGGGAAACCAATGCAAGCCATCTCTGGGTCCTCACCAAGCCAGGCAGCAATGGGCAGGAAGGACCCACTGAGTAATCAGGTGAGCACAAGGAATTGCCAAATTCACAGATTTAAAAAAAGACCTTGACTCACAGACTGGATGGTTGTTTATTTAACAAAATTGGTTTTTTTGCAACTAGTGAGTCAGAGACAGGTCATCTTATGTTCAAAAGCTGATGATTGTATATGGAAAGTGAAAGACCCTTCACTTTAGAAATTTGGTACTTGGGACAGTATACCTTCTTCTGAGTTACCATCTCATCAGGAAGATGATAAAGACTAACAAACCCTAATAAAGAAATGTCTCCAACTAGTTGGATTTTGATGCTAGTTTCTAATGTTGCCCTAGCAGTCTACATAGTCAAATGTATGGGGTATCTGGTTGTTGTTATGGGCTATTTGGCAACATGTACAACTGTTGTAAGAGCTTGGATTGTATTGTCAGTAACAAGTCAGACTTGTTCCTGTTGGAACTTAGTTGGGGAGATTTGGACACCTCTTATGTGAGGTGTGTCGGGCACACACAGGAGACTCCCAACACAGATCCAGGACACACCAGAGAGGTCAAGTCTTTTAATTGGCTTGGGAAGATACAAAAAAAGCTGAAGTCAGGAGTAAGGGAGGCCTAGGCCTCTTTGCTTATACTACCAATGTGATCTGGACCCAGATTAGTGATAGAAAATGGATAGGAAATGGCAAAGATTCATGATGTACAATGGGCGGTAACCAACCTGTCCAATAAGAGATGTCTGTTAAGGACTCTGCAGCAGACTAAATTTCACACTGATTCAGGATCGAGGCTTGATTGGGTTCATTGGGTGTGTCCATTAGTATAATAAATATTGGGTAATGAATTTGATATTTTAATTATTTTCTACCACAAAGTTTGAAAATCATTCCCTCAGAGAGTAATAGCAAGCTGCACTCGTGTTCCAGTTTTCTACATCTACGGTTGTAATCATTTCCATCTTTTTTAGCCTGTGAAATCTAAAGAAGCAGGCCAAGTTAAGGAGGTGAAGCCAGCATCTACCCAGTCATCAACCAGTGAACCAGTGAGCTCCCAGTCCCAGCTGTCTACAAACCAGTCAGGGAACCAGAATTCGAGACACAAAAGAATCCAAGATCATGAGAAGGAGAGAAAGGAGCTTTTCTCCAAACCACCACCACAGGTATAGTTGCATCCTTTAGATATGCAACAAATGCGATGCCCTTAGTCTTACCTTACCTGTGGAGGTAAAGGTCAGCTATGTTCAAACAGTTTTGCGAGTGGTCAACCTGCACTTTGAATTAGTATGCTGGAAGACAATAATTTTTTGGTCTGGTGAGCCCTTTCATGTGTTATCTTCAGGCACCAGAGAAGAAAGGGGAGCTGGGGGAGGTCGAGCCTCCCATTGAGTCCTCAAGTGAACCTACCGATTCCTCAAACAGCAGAAGCTGCGGTGCAAGCCAAGAGGAACCTCCCTTCATTAAACTCAGCCAGGAGGAGTACGGAGAACACCACTCATCCATCATGCACTGCAGGTCTGTTTGTCACAATTCACCCACTTTAACGATAAAAACAAAAACTCAGCCTTAATTAGTTTTTTTTTTCTTTCTGTTGCCCTTCGCTTGTTTTCAAGGGTTGACTGTTCTGGTCGCCGTGTCGCTAGCTTGGATGTTGACGGAGTCATCAAGGTAAACCTGCATTTCATAGTCTTCAAGCTACGGTATTCTAACAGCATATACTGACTGGAAAACTCATGAAAGACTTCTTCCTCTGCCCCTCCTACTCCGTCAGGTGTGGTCGTTCAACCCCATCATGCAGACCAAAGCCACCATCATGTCCAAATCTCCTCTAATGTCTCTGGAGTGGGCCACCAAACCAGACCGACTGGTAGCAGTGTTTACTTTCAGATACATTGATTTTATAAATATTCTGATAAGGTAACATTTTACCATGCACTAGGTCACCAATGATCCACCTAACGTTACGGTTAGGATTTCGTTACTTGTTTTCAGACAGTTGTCTCTAGTGCAATGCATACAGAACAATTGCACTGCCAAAATTAATTTGCAAGACTTAATTTGAAAGGTAAAATCTCTTAGTTCTTTGATATTTGCCTATTTAGCACTAGTCAAAACAAAAACCCAACCCTAAGCCTAAACCCCAAGGTTGCTTGTGACCTAGTTGATACACCAAACACATCTGTCCAACAGTAAAATGTATGTTTGCATGTGTGTGTGATCAGTTGTTATTAGGCAGCGGCGTTGGCACAGTACGGTTGTACGATACGGAAGCCAAGAAGAATCTCTATGAGATGAACATCGACGAGGCTCATCCACGGTAAACCTGCACCCTGGAGCTCCTCACTAACATAATTAGGACCAATTTCTGCCTCTTTGTTGGCTTTGTATTGCATGAAAGTGCCTCCTTGCTGAGACAAAAAAAGTGTCTAAAAGCTGCAGCTCAGGAACTCAGAAGTTTTTATGGAGCGCTAAACTGAAAATCTGATCCAAATGTGGTTATGTTTCAGTATCAGTAATGTTGTTATGTGCCAAAATTAATGTTAACCCATCCGATAGTGATGGAGCTAAAATGGGCGGTGCTCTTTTATTTTATTACATTATAATTTGACCAAATTGAATGGAACTACGTCCATAAACTAGATTTACTGTGTCTTCAACAGTCGAGGTCATCTCCATATGAGAATGTATTTTTCTGCGTTTCAGTATCTTGTCTTTAGCCTGCAGCCCCAGCGGTTCATCATTCGTCTGTTCAGCTGCAGCTCACAGTCGATCTGGAAGTGGCGAGTCTGCTCCTCGACTTCCCATAACGGTGTCTGGTCAGCTGCTGCTATGGGACACCAAGACTGTCAAACAGCAGGTGGTTAACTGATCATTTAGCTAATATGTCTGCACATCAGTCCAAGACCAGGAACAGGAACCACTGGGTTTAAAGAATGTGTATTTAAAACCCCAGCTGTAGCAGAAAACTGGAGCAATATAAACTCCAACTGCACAGACTGAGTCAAGGCGTCCAGTTCAGGTAGCTGACGTGAAGCCTCAGGGAGCTAGCAGCTCAGAGGGCAACCATGTGTCAATCAAAGTGGCCACACCCTTAATTTTAAGCTGCAATGGGGGTCAAAATGGTTTATGTATAAGCACATTCATACACAGTAGTGTTATGACCTTTAGAGGCAAAACTGCTTTTTAGCAGGCTGTAAATGTATTTATTTCTCCTGTAAAGCTGGACGTTTTACGCCAAAAAGGTCTATGGGACTGATTCACTTCTAGAGTGAGCCTCCAGTGGACATGATTAGAGCTGCAGTTTTTGGCACTTCAGCCCTATAGGTGCTGCTTAAACTGTGTTTGCACATTTTAAACAGGCTACCTGACTGCTCTGGCAAACCTGAAACCTGTTTCCAAGAAAGGTTTGGGTATTAACTCAACTTTTCCTCTGTTATGTGCCTGACTATGAGCTCCAATTCAGTTTCCTTGACAGTTACAGTTAAACTAGTTAAACTGCTCTTTTTATTTCCTGGTTGTAGCATAATGTTCTGACTTTCTGTCTTTCAGCTCCAGTTCTCTTTGGAGCCAGAACCAGTAGCCATAAACTGCACAGCCTTCAATCACAATGGAAACCTGCTGGTGACTGGAGCCGCTGACGGAGTCATCAGACTGTTTGGTCTGTGTTCATACTCGATTCATCCAAAGATTATTTTCAAGGAGGATTAATCTGTCACTTACCAAAACCCAAGTAAGTTAAATACATTTCTGTCCTCTGTCTTCTGTAGATATGCAGCGGTATGAGAGCGCGATGAGCTGGAGAGCTCATGATGGGGAAGTTTACAGTGTGGAGTTCAGCTATGATGAAAATACCGTCTTCAGCATCGGAGAAGATGGCAAGGTGCGTGAAAGCCAGAACTAGTGTAGCTCCGTCTGTTCTCCTTATGTTACTCAGGAAAGTCAAGAAAGTGTGTGTGTGTGTGTGTGTGTGTGTGTGTGTGT
>NW_005187616.1:834141-843624 GCF_000239375.1 Pundamilia nyererei | reverse complement strand
GCGCGCGCGCATGCAGTTTATCCAGTGGAACATCCATCGCTGTGGGGTTAAGCAGTCGGAGCAGATTTTACCTCAGGACGCCACCGGGCCCTTCGTCCTGTCGGGGTACAGCGGCTACAAACAAGTAAGCAGACCTTCTGGTTAATTTTCAAGACAGCACTTCATTTGATTTCATGACCAAAGCTCGCTAGAAAACATTGAATTCTACAAAGTAAATTAAACTCTGTTCATAAGAAAACATTTTTTATAGTTCAAAGAAGTAAAATCACCAAAGTAAACAATTTGGGGTGCTTTTTTCTACTTGGTGATATAATTCTTGTTCAGGTTCAAGTCCCTCGAGGTCGACTCTTCACGTTTGACTCTGAAGGTCAACACGTCCTGACCTGTTCTAGCTCCGGTGGACTCATATACAGAGTGAGTACACCTTCATGTCTGTCTGTAATTAAGTAAGCAAGCATTCTTTAATGCTTTAAATGTGTTTTGTATTTTAAAAAATTTCCTGGTCCCCTCTCTTCCAGCTGGCCAGTGGGGAGTCAGCTCTGGAGAGGGTGCTGTCACTGGGGGGGCATAAAGCACCAGTGGTGACCGTCGACTGGTGCTCAGCAGTGGACTGCGGCACCTGCCTGACAGCCTCCATGGACGGGAAAATCAAACTGAGCACGCTTCTAGCACAGAAGTCCTGACTGGGGACCTAACGGAGGCCCTCTGTTCTTGTGTGTCTGTGCAGTTTCAGAGATGAAAGGAAGACTCGAGGAATGTTTCATGATACAAAAAAACCTGTTTTTAAATCAAATTAGGATTAAAATCTCACTGAAGGTTCCACCGTAGAGCTCGTTTCTTTTGTTAAAGCTGTATTTGTTGGTGTTTTCAGGCCTTTGGGGAGAAGAAAAACTCCTCAGCAGTCTCACAGACACTCAGCAGCATTTGAAGTGTTTGAGTCAACAGCACCTCGACCTCTTTCAGGTACTTGAAGTCGTTTCATGGAGAATTGAATACACCTTTCTAAAATGTCTTCAAGAACCTAAACAAGAAGTCCAGTTGCTTTCATCTCAAGACCTTTAGACTGCAATGATCTGGATGAGTGAGAGACGTCACTTGGATTGATTGGAATAAGAAACGTCCAAGTTTTTCTTATACGAGCCAAAATGTTACAAGTAAATATTTGGAGGATCACTCTGGGTTTTTATTCCCTTAACCTAAACCAAATAAATAAAATAATAATAGAATAAAATAAAAAAGGTAATAAAGTAAAAGAAAAAGACCTATCACAAGAGAAACTGTACACTGAATTTGTTTTATCCTGTATTATGTTTGATTTCATTCTTACAGATGTGTAGTGTAAATAACAGAATCATAACAGTTTTGTACTTTTCTTTTCTTTTTGTTTCCAATCAGTAAATTTTCACTTTAGCTTTTTTATTTTGTTTGTTTTGGGCTTTTTTTTAGTTTCAGTGTTGTTTTTATAAAGAGGGCAAAGGCATGTGAACTAGCTACATGTACCAAAAACACCACTTTAAAAAGGTGGTGTCTGAATGACTCACAGTGACATCCGAAACGCTCCCAGCCTTCCAAATGTTTGTGTTTACAAATGTGACCTATATGACTGAAGCCTAATTAATCTCTTATTCAGTTTAGATGTAATGAAATGTGACATTTACAGTTGTGGTCATAGGTTTCCACACAGTCATCATGGGAATGAAAGTCATGGTAATTTTGGGCTTTTAATTAATTCTTTTTCTAGGGTGGAATGATTATACAGCATATATCTTTAATGACTTTAAAAAACTCATAGGTGTGAATGAGGGAGTGAAACAAATGGATGGATGGATTTTAAAAAACAAGAACTGGGTGCACACATTTGAACTTATTTTGGGTTTTCTCTGATCCCAACAGGGTCAAAAGTAAACATACAGACTCAAATATTTACATACACCCCTACTAATATTTGGTAAAATGTGCTTTAGACTAGAAGGTGGCTTACAACTAACGTGAGGAGTGTATTTAAACACCTGACCACACCTATAAATAAAATTAACATTGATGTTAGCCACAGTCACTTCCTGTAGATTTAGATTTTATTTATTTTCATAGATTCATATTATTATTTTATTAGTATACAATTTTCTTTCCCCAGACTATTTTTTTTATTTAGTGGAAAGTGTTAGGAGTGCTAGGATAATTTCTGCTCAGTTTGCAGGTGTAGCGCCTGCTCTTCGCCATAGGGGGCGGTGTGTACGAATGCGTGCTGTAGTTATTTTTAGAGAAGAAGCAGAAGCCACAACAATAACACACAGGCATTTTCAGGGACTGAAAATCCTTTAAATGTGACCTTTTCAGCGCGGATTTTCTCAGTGTAACGTTTGCAAACGGTCCGTTTATGTGAAAAGACTCCAAAATAATTCCGCACGAAGGTGAATTCAGGCGCCATGTTGCGTGTTTCAGCGAATAAATAGCATGTCGTTAATGCGAGGCTAGCTGCGCCGTTAGCCTGCGTGCACCGAGCCCGGTTCTGCTGTCGCTTTTCCGTTTCATGTCACTACTGTCCGGTACCGCGTGCAGACATGGAGAGTTTGTACAAGCGGAAAATGTTCGCGTCCATGCGGAAAACCAAAGTAGCCGCATCGAAGAAGCGGCAGATCGGTCTGCCCGCCTCCATCCTGGACGACAGTGACGAAGGGTCCTTCTCGTCGTCGTCCTCCTCCGGATCACAGTCCGACTTCCAGAGCTCTCCTGAGGACGACAGCGAGCAGGAGGACCGGGACCGGAGCGAGTCCGGGGGGACCTCCAGCGACGACAGCCGCTCTGTCACCCGCAGGAAGCGCTCCTTCCTGAGAGGCGACGACAGCTCTTCGTCGTCCAGCCGCGGCGACGAGGATGAAGAGGACGACGATGACGATGAGGAAGATGACGACGGAAGTCACACGAAGAGGATGGTCCAGCCGAGGAAGAGGAGCCGGCTGCAGCGGCAGGACGAGTCGGACTCGGACCGCGCGGAGGAGAAGCGGAAAGAGGACGCGGAGAAGGCGAAGAGGAGGCAGAGACACAACAAGCTGTTGGCGCTGTCCCGGAGGATGAAGGCCCGCATCCCGAGCCGGAGGAGGAGCCGCGTGAAGCAGGTACACCTGAGCGCCTGCGTCATACACAGGAGCGCAGGTACTTCTGTAGAAACACGGAAAGACAAGCAAAAAACAAACAGGGCTACCTCTGGGTAAAAGCGCAGGTATATGAGACAAAGTTGAAAGAATTCATGTAAGAGCGGTGTTGTGCCAAAACGTGACCGCCTGCCAAAACCTAATTTCCAATGTTTCCGTGTGTTTTTTATGTGCAACATCTTTACGTATGTTGGTAAATTGACTTCGGTGAACAAGGTTTACAAAGGGGTTATATATAAAATTTTAAAATTACATTTTTTTAAGTATCTTTATAAATCTGTGTTATTGTACTTACATTATAACCAATCCGGTCCTTTTTGTCCACTTAAAATATGTTTACAGATCTATTATTATATTTGTTGCAATATCTGGTCTCCTCTTGGACAGATTACTCTTACAAAAGACATTTTTAATGTCAACGAGATTTTTTTTTTAACTGGATAAATAAAGAATATATAAAAGTCACTGCCAAAAACTGATTGTAGCTTCTGCCTTGTTACAGGAATGTTGTTAGTGGCTCAGGATGACTTGATATCATTCATTGTGGGATTCATTTGACATATATTTAACATATTATAGACCAGCAAGTTATTTATACGAGCAATCACTTTTTTGGCAAATACCGGAAAAAAATAATTTTTTTTGCAGACGATCATTTTTTGGCACAAATGTATTCACATCAAAGAAAAATGTGCTTTCAAAACGTGAACATACCCAATAAACCTTTATACCTCTGTGTGATGAGTAAAATGGGTTTTATTTAAATTGTTTAAGGGCACAGGAGACAAGGAAGAGTCTAAAAAAGCAGAGGATGAGGCAGATGGTGATGGAGATGGAGGAGGTGAAGAAGAAGAGGACGGAAAGAAAGAAGTGTCACAGGGAGACAAAGGAGGAAAAGAGAAAGAGGAGGAGGAGGAAGAAGAAGAAGAAGAGGAGGAGGAGGAGGAGAAGTAAGCCTGAGAGAAATAATAGCATTTAAAAATGATGCAAAAGTGTTTATCTGTACAGGACTCATGGTTATGTTGTTGCTGTGACAACGAACACTTGTAACAAGCAACAAAAAGAAGAAAAGAGGAGGTGGACAGCGTCTCTGACCCCAGTGTGAGGTACTTTTTTGCTTTAGATTGAAAATATAAACATTTGCTGATCTGCTGAGCGCTCAGTTTTATTTACATGCTGCAGATGTTTCCATGTTAATCCGCCAACAGCTGGAGGCTCCAAGCACTGCTGACCTGTATGACGTCACAAGCAAAACCATATAATGGTTAAGTTGGATTCAACCAGGTGGCCTGCACTATCAGCGTGACTTACGATTAGAGCAACATCTTTATTATAATTTATTAGCTTTTTTTTGGTTCATTGTTGTAACACTAAAAGGTTTTATCTGGGAGTGGTAGTCACAGCCTTCCTGCAGCTGTCCATCTGAAACTCACAGCCCACCAGTGAAAGGCGCAAAAACAAGTCGCCAGCATTGAATTGTCTGTGGAAAAGTTTCTTTTGGTTGTATTCGGGCCATTGAAAGAAAAAAAATGAAAGGGCCTAGTTACGTGATGTAAAATTCAGGAAAAAAACAAACAAATTTACAATAAAAACAGCAATAACACATAAGAAGTGTTAATAGAAAACCGCACTTATTTGCAATCAGACAACAAATTACAAGCTTATTTTCACTGAAATGAGTCCTGGAGTAATACACAGGCCACTACATGCAGCTGGCTGTGAGGTGTGTGTAACACGTGATTAAAATAAAAACCAAAAACGTACATATTCAATATACACTTTGCTCGCATGAAATTAGCTTTCTTATAAGATGTTTTTTTTTGTTTTGTTTTTGTGGTTTTTTTTCCTTTTGAACTAAAAAAAAATCAGCTTTTTTCTGGCCCACGTTTGGCCCTCTTGTCGCTCAGTTCTGGAATTTGGCAATCACCAGATGTGGCCCAGAAGTCATAAACACAGCTGGCAGCTGGCACAGGTGGACCTCGGCAGCCACTGAGTCACAGGCACACATCTGGGTTATATTTTGCATATTTGAACCAGCAGATGTTTTGCTACTTTAGCCTTAAAAAATACAGAAATGTGCTCATATCCTGTTGTTTTAGTCAGAGCTCTGCTTGCAAGTCCAACAAAAAGCCAGTAAGCGGTTCTCGAGTTCAGCTAGATGAAATTTGTGGCAGCAGATCAGCTGGTGCAGCTAAAACCAGAGCGAAAGCTTTCCTGGATGTGGAGCACAGAAGCTGCTTTCTTTCCTGCAAAAGGGAAGAGCTGCTTAGTGGGCGGGGCTTCCACATCACATCACTGAGTGTAATCGTTGCATTATGACTGCGTGTGATCTTTAAGACAGAAGTCGACTGCATCTTCCAGAAGGCACTGCTGTGAGTCTTTATTGAATTCTTGATGGCAGTGTTGTGAATATGCAAAAAACTCTGATTTCACGACCCCGGAGGATTCTGGGTATTGCAGTATTTAGAGACATTCAGTAACCGACAGCACTCTGACTCGTTTCTGTTGCACTTTCCTTCTTTTTCTTTCATTTTTTTTTCCTGAAGTTGAGTTTGATTGTTTGCCAATCTTTTCTAAGTAAGTGTGAAGGCCTCGCAGACAGATTTATTTATTTATTTTTCTTGTACAGCAGCTTTTTCATCTGTTGCTTTATCTTTGAAAAAATATTTACATATTTTGATAGTTTTGTCCATCTGCTATCTCCAGCCGTCTCTGTTTCTGTTATTACATTGTCAGCTAAATACCTTTGAATGTTGAACCACACAAGATTTTTGAAGACTTCCTGCAAGTTCACTTTGCTGACATAATAATATCGTTATACTTACTTCCTGGTACACTTGCAGTATAGTGGTTGCCCATAATAAATCACAGATAAAACCAAATTATTTGTCAGTAACTGCATAGGTTCTCAGTTGTGCAGGTCATGGTAGTCTTGAGTGCTTAAAAATAAAGTAGTTGACAGTAGGGCTGCACGATTTTGCATAAAATGAGAATCACGATTCTCTCACGATTTTCTTTTCCAGTATAAATATTTATTGCACTTATTAGCTGCACATCAACTTCGTAACAGTTGAGACTGAACATAAAAACAATAAATAAACATAAAAACAACAAATGTCTCACGTTTTGTTGTTGCCACAAAATGTTGTACTGCTTGAAATTCCGTCTCCACCGTTGCTCGACACTGCGTGTATAGAGCAGGTAGTGCAACAATAGAAAAATAGTTGCGGGACGGCACTGTGTAGCGTTTGTCTAGGGTGTTGATCATTTCCCTAAATCCCTCGTTTTGCACAGTGTTGATGGAGCCATATCTTTGGTCATGTGATAAGTGATAGCCTCCGTAATTTCTTTGAGTTCGACGTTCATAGGGAAGCGCTGTATAAGGTTCCCGTTATTGATGTTTGGGTGGTTGACCGGGACGGATTTTCTCCTGTCACTTTCTCGTCATCCCTGACGTGCTCTCCGTTGTTGTTTCCCTGCTAATTTTAGCATCACACGGCACAGCTTCTGTATCACGTGGTATAAGGCTCCGCCCTTGTCATTTGTTGAGCAGGAAGAGTGAGCGCTTGTTTTCATGCAGATTACGTGGCGGATCAAAATGCGGTACAATCGTCGTTGTCGTCTTTTTTTCTTTCTTTTTTTTTAATCGTTGTCATTTGGAAATGAGATTGCACATAAGTATGAATCGAGATCGCGATTTTCTAACGATTAATCGTGCAGCCCTAGTTGACAGTACTTGTCTTAGACAGGTGCCACCTTTTGGACTCAGTGACGGTAATGACACATGCCATTTCTCATAATTTGAACTGGAAAAGCCTCCTGGATGAAAAATGAAATGGCTAAAGAAACCTAAAGAAGTCCTGTTGCCCTTTTTTAACCACTCAAATCTGCTTTAAAAAAAAGCTCCAGTTAGCCAAGGTGATGGTTGTGCATTTGCTATGAAGGTTGAAAAACTCGACAGATACTGAAACAGTTTTCTTGTATCAGACTCCAAAACATGTTTATTTCTGCTGTAAAATTGGGCATTTAACATGAGAGATGGGGGAGATTAACTTGGTTTTGAAGCCTCAAGTGGACATTAGAGGAACTGCAATTTTGGCATTTGAGCACTCGCTTCCTGGAGTTACCAGGGGGTCATCACTTGGTATGTCATCATGAATGTTTAAGTTGGCACTCTGTTGTTGTTGTTAGATTACCAGTGTTTAAAAGGCCCAAATATATGAGCTCGTTGTGATGTAAGAAGTCAATGAGGTTGTTCTTATGCTACTTTCTGGTACATCTGGAATTCTTTGATAAATCTCACATACATCTTCTGATGATCGATTGGGCTTATCATCATGTTTGTGTGCTAAACTGCCAATTATCAGTTTGGCAGAACTTACTGCATTTAAATCAGAAGTATTATGCGATATTCAGTGGCAGCTGTTTAAACCCAAACAACTTTCAAATGACCAAGACTGGTTGTGATGACATGTTACCTGTACCTCTCAGTGGTCACTTGTTGCTGTGTATTTACTATTTTAAGACTGGTACACTCAACTTTATGGTAGCTTTTTGCCATACAATTCAACACTAAGTAATTAGTAACATGTGCTTAGTCATAGTCATCAAACAGGCTTTTGGCGTCACCTTATGATGGTAGGGGTGCATTATAAAAGTTGTGTAAAATACTTTTTTTTTTTTTTCCTTCCTTTTCTTACAATTTCTCTTAGAGCTGACAGTTGAAAAGTCATGACCTTTAATTTTTAGTGTCCTTGTTTAAAATAGGCTTTTTTGGGCTTTTTGACAGATAGCACATGGTGCTTGTCCAGGATTTTAACCTGTAGTCCAACAGCTACTGGATCACTCCGGTGACCTGTTGATATGTTTGTGCATTGTTTAAAGAAACGTGACGACTGTGGCAGTGAATTTCATACAACTGACAGGAAGTATGGACAGAACTATCAAAATAAGATTCTAACTGTGTAAAATAAAGTAAAACTTCTTTGATTTTTGACTATGTTTGATCTGAAATTATGGACATTTCTCCATCACTAAATTTTGTTTGCAAAAATCAAATGATCCCACCTGGTTCATTTTTTTTGGTTGGGGGTTCCTGTACATAGAAATGTGGGTGAATTATCCCAAAACTATTTTGTATTTTTCTATTTATTTCTTCCTTTGTAAAGTCTTCTAAAGGCCACAGGCATGTGCTAAAACAAAAATGGACAAATGATGAGAAATTTCTCTTTCCATCCTTCTTCTTAAATCCTTGCTTCTCCTGTTTGTAAAGGTGCATTCATGTGCAATCGTAATAATAGGAAAAAACACATGATGTGTCTGAACCTCAGCAGCCTCCGTCAAAGTTGGTGAGAAACTCTGAATGTTTTTAAGTTGAGTTTCCAGCTGCTAAAGTTGAACCCACAGACTGTTTGAGAGCCTTGTGACTCTTGTTTCTTTTGAGATAAGGACTCAGTATGGTATACAGTGTAGTGATAATACACACACATTATAGGTACTTATCAGTGCTGTGTATTTACCTGTTTCCAGTGTATTCCTGGTCTTTTGTTGCTGTATAAAGCTCTTTAGACCAACTCACGGTGTTGAAAATACCTGTTTTAATAATAAAGTTTCTTCTTTTTTGACCAAGAGATTATGTGTTGAAAGTCTTTATTTATCTAACACATAATGCATGAATCTACAGGTCTGTGCTATGAAATAAAACATTACGTCTTATGGTAATTTCTGCAATAATAAATAAAAGAGGACAAATGCACTATCCTATATTTGTGAAATTCTTTTGTTACAGCAGTTAAAATAATAATGAAAAATTATAATACAAAATTGATATTTAATTTGGTAAAATGTACTTAAATTGTGTTTTTCTAATATTTTATAGTCCTTCACATTTATTCTATACTGAACAGAAAATAATTGAAATTAGCACTTTGTGTCAGCTTCTTTTATTTCAAAATGTGTTAGTGAAATAAAAAGACTTGATTTGATTTTAATTTTAAATGTAGTATTTAAATTAAGGCTCATAAAAAATAGATAAATTATATTTACATCTATCTATCTACCTACCTACCTATCTAGTTAATTTTTTAGGGTATGAGTCCTTTTCTGCCACTTTTCAGTTTGGGGGTCCCACAGGGCTCAGTTTTAGGGCCTTTGCTTTTTGCATTATACTTGCAGCCCTTGGGTACCATCCTTAGAAGGCATGGAATAGCCTTCCACTGCTATGCTGATGACTGCCAGATTTATTTGCCTCTGGAACAGAAAGATGCCTCCTCCATTCAACCACTTTTGACATGTCTAGATGATATTAAAACTTGGATAGCCCAAAATTTTC
>NW_005187616.1:809867-820413 GCF_000239375.1 Pundamilia nyererei | reverse complement strand
GTCCAATTTCATGGCCGTTTACTTCCGGCCTACCCGACCTTCTGAGGACCCGGCCCACGTAGACCGCGAAGGCCGGGTCCTCAGGAGGATGCAGCCCATGAATTTGGACACGACCTCTAAGTTTCTGGCTTCGATCCTCAACCCGTTGGTCGGCAGCTCTGAACACCACATCCAGAACACCTTGAATTGTGTTGAGAATGTGAGATGTCATTATGGAGGCAGATGAAACCATGGTCTCATACAATGTTACCTCTCTCTTCACTTGCATCCCAGTCACAGAAGCGGTGGAGGTAGTTCGTAAGAGATTACAGGATGATGTTCGCTTTTGGAACGGTGTCTTAATTCCTCCTATTTCACATACAAGGGTCCGTACTACAGGCAGAAACATAGGCGTGCCATGGGTTCCCCAGTTTCACCCATTGTGGCCAACTTGTACTTCTTGGAAGAAGTGGAAAAAAGGGCTTTGCTATCCTACCCTGGAACACCACCAAGTCATTGGTTCAGGTATGTGGATGACACCTGGGTGAAAATCAAATCTCAGGACATACCACAATTCACGGATCACATTAACTCGGTGGACCAACACATCAAATTCACCAGGGAGGATATGAAAAGTGGCAGGCTAGCCTAGACTGTGGGATTTCTATCAGTAATGGGGGACATCTAAAAGCTGATGTGTACCATAAACCTACACATACGGATCAGTATTTAAGGTTTGACTCCCATCATCCACTGGAGCACAAACTGGGTGTCATCAGGATGCTATAACACAGAGCGAACACCATCCCCACAGACACAGCGGCCAGGGAAGCAGAAGAACGGCACATCAAGAAGGCCCTGAGTAAATGTGGTTATCCCAGCTGGACTTTTGTCAGCTGGGATAACCAGCTGCCTGGGAAGGCACCTAAAGAAAGCCCCAGCCAATCCAGGAGAGAAGGACAACCGCTGCCCAAGCAAAACAGTTGAGCTGCATTTTTTCTAAACACCGGGTCTCTGTGACTTTTAAACCCCAAAACACGCTGCGCCAAAAGTTGGTCCACCCCAAGAATCGGGTGCCCGACACAAACAGAGTAACACAGTGTACGCTGTGAAGTGCCAGGAGGATTGCCAGGATTTATACATCGGGGAAACCAAACAACCTCTGGCGAAGTGGATGACACAACACAGAAGAGCCACCTCATCAGGCCAGGACACTGCAGTCTATTTACACCTACAGGCCAGTGGACACTCTTTCAGTGATGAGGATGTACACATCCTGGACAGGGGAAAGACCATCTCTTAATCGAGGAGGGGGCCTAAGAGTACATCTTTCGCCATCTTATAATGCTGTGTTTGCAGCCATTCTCCAACTCTCTCTGAATGTTACTCATGGCCATTGATCAGTGGGCTTTGATAAGTGGTTGCTGATCAATGGTTATGAGAATTTGCATATTAATGATCAAGGAACTGACCTCACAGCCCATTGGTTTCAGTCATTATGCAAATGTACTGTTTATAAGATTGGGGAAACCTGCAGTCAGCTGAGACTGAAGAAGTCACTTGGATGAGTGGTTAAATGTTTCTCCCACTGAAAACACTACGTCCAGATGAACAGAATCAACTTTTGGGGACTAGCTCCACTAACCCACCGCTACAACTCAATTACAGCTAGTGTGAGGACGAGTATAATGAAGTATAAGCTAGGTAATATTATTATTAGTATTCTTCTTCTTCTTCTTACATAAATTAAGGTAACAAAACCTTTTCCACTTTGGCCGCAGTGATACTTTTGCCCAGAAGGTGGTGGTACAGAGCTACATGTCCGAGGTCTGAGTAACTCAGTGTCCCATGTGAGGCTGCTGGTTGATGTCATGTGTTTATATTCTTTACGATTGCAGCGAGGCCTAAAGGGGTGATGATGATGTGATGTGTCCAGGATTTCACTACAAGAAGCATGCAAAGTAACACGGGTGCTTCGAGGATTTTTTTCTCTATAGGGTTACAGAGAAGCCTTGAGACATCACATATTCTATCATAAATAAACACCAAAGCAATTTTACTTGTAAAAATGTGGTGTAGACAGACCTCCTGCCTCCATAAAGATGCAGAAGTAAAGATCAAATGTCTCACACATCCTTTGTTTTAAGATTGCAGAGTAATAGAGTCAGGGCATGGCTCACTGTTTTGCTTTGCAAAGTGTGAAAACTGTAAAGAAATCTGTCTCTGTGTGAAGATGGCAGTGCATGTGTGGATAGTTTATAGTTTAGTAAATAGTTGGGATACTTACTGAAATGTATCTGAAGTCTGGCAGGATTATTATTCAGTGACTTTACAGGTGGTTACCATCCTGTTTGCCCCTTGGGGGTAAATAAAGTCTCTCTGATTCTGATTCTGATATGATTCTGTTGTACCCTAAATTGGACTCAGTATGACCACTGACATAGCATGAGTTTGACCCCTGAGTTAGGGAATGGCAAGCAGTGGATCAAACCACTGAAGCATATGGAGGTGAATCTGATTTCCAAAACTTAAAACTGTTGTTTGGCACTTATATTAGAACAAGAGCTTTCACTTGATGTTATTATATTATATGACATAAAAAAGGATATATTTACTTTTTTCCACACACACACAAAAAGCTTCCAGTGGGATTCCAACCCTTCATCACTATGATAATTTCAACAGTTTTGGAGTGGGTAGAACGTTAGTGGTTGAATGTTCAAGCTGTGGCCAGCTCCCCAGCCAATAATTGGTGAAAAGCTCACCAATTATTGGCAGATGCAGACCACAGAAGCTATCTGCCATGACATTTCAGGCACTGAAATTATCCCAACTTCTTCTACGCTGGTTTTCAAAAGGTACCGAGACAGAACTGACAGTGTACCCGCAGCTTATCAGTAGAAAAGTGACATTTAAGGGCTGATATCTGTTGCACGGAGGTGCTGCTCTGACAGTGAGACTCCTCCATCAGGCCTCAGGAAACGCTAACAGTTTAGTTTTGCTCTGGTATCAGTTTCTCCTCACGACCTCGACCCTCCTCAGGTGAACAGCCCTCTGCAGGGCTGAATCTGATCCAGGTGGACGTGCTTGGTCTGAAGCTCCGCCCCCAGGCGTAGCATCAAGGTCGCCCTGTCTGAACAGTAACGCTCCTCGGGCTGCAGCCTGACCGCTTTCATTAGATAACACCTGGATGACCTGCTGCTCCCAGCATGCTCTGCTCATGGCACTGAAAGCCGGAGGCAGGAACACAAAGACACTTTCCACTAAATTAATAATATGAACTATAGTACAGTGCATTATTCTCGTGAGCACAGGGGCACATTTAGGGCTACATTTAAGGGGTAAAGTTGAGCTCCTAAGGTGAAAGATGAACAGCATGTGCACGTCATGTCTTCTTCTTCTTCTACCGGCTGTTTTTCTTCTGTTCAGTCTCCTCTCATGTGAATGTGCTGCTGATGAATATGTTCATCCTCTGACCCAGATACAAACTCCCCGGCTTCACTTTTCATTCTCTTCAGTCTGGACTCAGTGAATTCAGCCTGCAGCAGCGAGCCAAACGCTCGGAGTAAATGGAGGTTAGCGGGACGGTGCTGCACCACGATAATGATGTATATAAATATAAAACATTGTCATCATTTTTAAAATCTGCCCGGCAGCATGCATTCGATCTGTACCGCGGTATGATCTCACTGCCAATAATCTGCTCTTTCCTCAAAAACTCTGAAGAGACGCCTGAGGGGAAGAAGCAGAGCGGGGGAGGAAGACAAGGGGAGAGAGGGCTTTAACTGTGAGAGGAGAAGAAAGAGATCAGAGGAGGGAAAGGCTGAACCGAGAGGCTGCTGAGGAGACCGAAAAATAACTAATAAGGCACAAAAGCAGATACACAAATGAATTACTTTTAAAACGAAGCCAAAGGTAATAAATTCACAGACTACAATTACACAAGTCATGCTACAGAAGTCCTTAGTTTATGCTCCAAATTACTTAATTAGTTCTTTATAAACGATTAACTTGTGTTCCAGATAAATGCTAATCAGGATCCAGAGTACATGCTGTTAAATGCTAAACTTGCGCTGCATAAACAATGCAGCATAAAGAAATGCATTAAAAAAAAAAAAAAAATCTTATACCCTTTAAGCATTACTGTGCTCTCTAGGCTTTAAATAACTATAGAAATGGAAAAATAAACACTACTGGAGGATGAATCCCAGGAAGTTGTTTTATAACATGAATAAAAGAGGTGCAGTGTACAAACGGAGTTTTCTGGGGTAGAGATGGTAGATTTCTTAATGTAATTAAGCTAGTCATCTTGATCAGGGGTGGGCACTTAATTTTCCCAAGGGACCACGAGAGAAACTGGCACTGTTTTGAGGGCCTAACCAACAACCATATAAAGAGATAAATGTATTCATGATGTAGAGTGAGCACCCAGCTTTACAGCAGGAACGATCAGACTCACAGCACAGATAAAGGAAGGCACAAAATGAAATTCAGTAATTATGCCCCAAATAATTTTAGAGCCTGAATTATTTCAAATAAATTAACTTCATGTTTAATTCAGAAGGTATTGACGGTATTATCAGTTAGCTGAAACACTCTAGAGTTCATGTTTTAGGATTATTTAATTAATAGGAGGATCACACTCCTCAGCTTCCCTGGGAAAGTTCCATCCAGGATACGTTTTCGTTCTGGCTTTGGGACAGTGGACCAGCTCTTTATCATCTCAAGGATATTCAAATGTGCCTCTGACCAGTCTGCATGTGTTTTGTGGACTTGTGGAAGACATTCGACTGCATCCCTCAGGATATCCTGTGGAGGTTGATTTGATAGTATATGATGTGATCCATTTTTACAGGCCATTCAGGCCACTTACAACTGCAGCAAAAGCTTGATCTCTCAACTGGTTTGGAAACAACTTGGTGTTCCCCTGGATGAGCAGGAAGAGGTGGCCCAGTTGGGGGACGTCTGGGCTTCTCTGCTTAGACTGCTGCCCCTGAGATCCGAACCCAGATGGATGGAAACCTTTGCTGTAGAAGCATTAAAACAGATCTACAGTTACTTTAAGCTGTGCTTTGATTGTTTAATCCACGTTTTACATCAAAGTTCATATATTCAAACTAATTCATGCTCTATAATTACTTACTGCTCTAAATTGACAGAATTAATTTTCCACATAAATAGTCTAAACAAATGCTTTTACTCTAGAATATGTCATGTGTTTACTAGAATGGCTTTACTCATGGGGTAGTTAATGCTGCAGAATTACTTCATTCATGCTTTATATTCTAGGACTGCTTATTTGTACTCTTGAAGTATTTAACATCTGCTCTGTGAGTTTTAATGAATATATTTGCAGTCTTGAGTTGTGTCACAACAGGTTATATTTCATTTTGAAACCACAGTTTCATGGGATTATGAAACGTCATCATTGGTCCACTAGCATTAGTCTGTGAGTCAATGAAAAAACAATGAACTGTTGATAGTAACAATAATAATAATAAGAAACTACTGCTAATAATAATCATAATAAGATTCATAGTTTTTATTGTTAATGTTTTTTTTTAAATAAATGTTTGTAGTTTTGCTCATTTGTGGGTATAATCTTGCTAATTTGCACTAACATGTTGTGAGCATTATTGCGTGCACTAAAGTAACTTTACTGCATGAATTAATATGTGCAAATAAATAGTTTTGTGCTAATGGATCTGAAGGCAGCGAACAAAAATGACTCAGAGAGGAGAAGCTGTGAGATGGAAAGGAGTGAAGGGAGCAAAAAGGAGGAGGATGATGATGAAAGTGTGACCTGTTGCAGCTGTTTGCGTTTCAGCGGATGGAAATATTTAATTTAAACTCTGAAAAGGTCATCTGAGGTTCAAAATGATTCAACCTGCTGAGAGCTGACCGGAGAGATGTTTAACACATCATCGGGGAGGCTGTTACAGACTCTCAGCTGCACACATGATGGAAGCACCTTCACCTCAAGACTTGGGGATGTTTATTTTTATGTTGCTGAACTTTAAGGTCTAAATCTTGGAGAAAAGCTCTTTAAAGATATTTATTAATGTCTGTGACACTTATGCAAGCATACTCAGGGAGAACAGCTAAGTGTTTGTAGTGCACCCTGACGCCTCCTCAGACCTGTGATGGCCGGACTTTTTGGACGAGTCAGCAGTGAGTTTTTGATTCTCCGTGGCTCTGACAAACATGAGACAGCCCTGATCTCATACTCACTGATTAAGAGGACATTCTTTATTTACATTCTTATTTCTTGATATTTGACCAATGACTCTTGTTTCCTTTGACAGCATAACTGGTTGAGGACCAATTGCATAGCTTTCCTGTGAGGTATTTGATTTATCTGTTTCTGGCTCAAAGTTTGGGCCTAGTGGTGACCTTTGGGGCTGGCATACTGTATTACAACAAAATCTGCAGTTCTTATAATGTCCACTAGAGGCACCCTCCAAAAGTGAGTCATTCCCCATAGACTCCCATGTTAACATGTCCAGCTTCACACAAAAATAAACATGTTTACATCCTGGTATAGAAAGCAGCTTCAGTCTCTATAGCTAATTTGATCTCTCATGACAGCTGGACAGGTGGTGAATTTTTATACAGCTTTTGATTTTTATTAAGGCTTGAATTGATTACAGTTAGGATTGTGTGTGCTCTGATTGGCAGATGCTAGCTGCCTGTTCTGCCTGTTCTCATTCCTGGAGAATTAATTGATGCCATTTTGTTGGTTTTACCTGGTGACTTTTACCTGGTTACAGCATTACAAAGTCATTTGCACTGTTTCATTTTTAAATGGAGAGGGTTACTGATGCAAAGACGTGTGTTTTAACCCAAACACTAATGAACTCCTGAGCCTAATGAAGTAGTTTTTAGCGTGTAAAACAAAGCGAAAACAGAAAATAGTGAAAACAGAGCTGAACAGGTTACAATTACTTGGGGAAAAATGTGTATTCCTTGGTGGAATGGTGAGTGGTTGCTGGCTGTGTGAAATTGACTGCACAGTGCTGCAAAAAATGCCTCCTTGCAGTTGCTTTGGTCACTAGCAGATTCCTGTGGTCACCAGTAGATTGCATGGAAGACACTGAGCAGGACTCAACAACTACAACTGTACTGACACTCTAACACAACCTGGAAGCTGGAAACCTTCACCTTAAAAGTAAAAGTCATGTTTTAAAGTGCAACCAACATGTTTCAAATGTGCAAATCCCAGTGACTACCAGTGACCAAAGCAATCACGGAGAGGTTTGCTGTGCAGCACCCTGTTTGTGACCTACTTTACAGAGACTGCCAGCAACCTACAGCAACCACTTGGCAACCAGTTGGGAAATATACATTTTTCCTTAGCAGCTGAATGTTGCCAGAGGGTCACTAACTGGTTCACAGACTAGTGTGGCTGGAATCTTACATACAGTCAATGGTTTGGGCTCATTATTTCGCTGCACATTGAATTTTGGACCAATCAGATGCTGCCACCTTGGAACTCTGCAACAGGAAGAATCTAAACTGGAATTACAGCCCCCTCCGCTACTACTCCAGGAGCAAACTCAGCAGGACTTGAAGCCTAAAACTTTTTCCCTGCTCACTCCTGAACCTGTGCTCACAGATCTGTCAGTCCTGGCTGGACACCACACTGTGTTCTGCTGTAGCAGATGAATGGTGCTCTCCAGTGGGTGTTAAAGTTTATTTATCAGCTCCACAAACAGAAGCCCGTGTGTGTGTGTGTGTGTCTGACTTTGTGTCTGTCAGCGTCACTCTGACGCACAGCAGGGTGGGGACCATGTGACATCACTCCTGTGGGGTTAAAGGGCGTCGCTATGACAAAACAGTAACCATAACGACGTGCTCTCACCTCCTGTTTTTGTGTGTGTGTATGCGTGTGTGTGTGGTTCGGTTTAACACAGCAGAGGTGTGTTTTCAGCTTGAGTCACGTCTGACAGTTTAATTCCTGCCTGATGTCATGAGAGAGTTTGTAACGTCTGACTTTTGCACTCAAATATTCACCGCTTCAGTGCCCGTCACTCAGCGCTTTCCTTTTTTTAATACACCCACATTACAGCTGTATTCACACATTCTACACCTGAAAAAATTTACACTGTAATCTTAAATATTTTCTGTTCTACAATTTCTTAAATCATGTTCTAACAGTAAAAAGTTTCAATGCTGAAAACATGATTAAATATTTTGTTAAGTGAAGTCAAGCTGTAGAATCAATGAATACTTGAAGAAGATTTCGTCAAGTGTAATAGCCCAACATGGGATATTCATTGCAAACCAAATTCAGATGTAAATGCTGTATTGTGAGGTTTACATTAAAACATTAAAATATAATTCTAGAATTAGCCTAGAAACATTTAATTCAGACAACAAATAAAAGTTACTGCTGCAGGATGCGCTTTCTAGTTTCCGAATTTTCACTTGAACCTTTTTAATGTAAAGTCCCTAAAGCCTAACAGGACTTGATTCGTAAACCAGGGGTGATTCTAAGTTCATACTTTTAGGAAGGCTCCGCTCCCAATCATAATGGCATGCATACAGTGGCTTGTAATTAATATTAATGCAATATGCTGTTTGCAAATGTCATCAACCCTTTTCACATTTGCAAACCTCAGTTCAGTTGGATAAACACAACTGGATGATCTAATCTAGTGTCTCAGAATAATTCCGAGCAAAAATAATCAGAGATTTCAGTAATATACACATGTTTTAGGGCAGAGCCTTTAGTTATCAAACCCGAGGCAAAGTCTCAGTCGTTAAAGATGTTAAAAAAAACAAACATTTGTGGCAAAGCAGATGTGAAATATGCCCAACATTTTTTCACTCTCATAATCAAATAGAAGCAGTCCACCCAATCACTCAGCACTTAAAGCAACATTATCAATACAGACACTGGAAAATCAGCCACTCCAAAGACCTGTACATGAAGCAAACTGCTAATAGAGTTGTTTTATATTAAGGTTTCTTAATTCATACAAACCCTCCCTGTATTCTGCAGACTGCGCACAGAGCATTATGTACCGCAGAACAGATTTGTAGTTCGTCACATCGATGGTAGTGGCAGCCATCCTGTTCAGCCATGTTTCGAGGGAATCCTGTAAAATGATATTGTTCATGGAAATATGCTCTGTTTACGATGTTCACTGGCGTTTTTAAAGTGTGGTGCAGGGAAAAACGCAAACCCTCCATGAAATACATGAAAAACTACTGTTTGAATAGTTTAGAAAATATTTTAACCATTTAAAACAATAAAGCATATCAGAAGGTTAAAATTAGCTAATAATCTCTAGTAATTTAATTCCCATTAGACAATGTTTTTTACACTCTTTAGAAAACAAATAAAGATAAGCAGACACTTTAATTATCAGAACAGTTTGAACTTTTCTGTATTTCAGTTCAAGTTAAATCTGCATCACTGATGTGGTGTTAAATTACCTCTTATATTTTCTTTCTGCCACAGAAACAAAAGTCTGAAGCAGCAACGCCTCTGTGTGAGAGACTGTAACATGATGTCGATAACACTGGACATAAATCCTGTTTTCTTTCTATCTTGTACTGTCATCAATAGACAAGTCAGGAAAATATAACACTTGACAATACCAGAAAGTAATACTAAAATACACTATCATTACTACCATTAATATAGTAGTAATAGTATTTTTAGGAGTGCTCTGATGAAATTTGGGGTACTCTAAACTCGCCTATGTCATGCATGAAACTGACTCTGTAAGTGCTTAATTTAAAGAATGAAAGCATGCTGTAGTTTAAATGAATTTGTGTTCTCAAAATGTCTTCATTTCTGCTCTAAATGGCCAAATTAATTGTTTCCAAATGCTCAATTTGTCTTCAAGAGCAAACGTCATAGAGTAATATTAAACAGAGTCAGAGGGAGGGTTAGTTTCTGTTTTCAGAGCCAGTATCAGTGGTATCAGCTGTAATGCAGACGGACGAGACTGATATTATTAAAATTGACTGAAGGTTCTGCAACTCCATTCTGGACTGTTTAATTCCTCTTTAACCCCCCCGATCATAGGTCTCCCCGTCCTGGTGCTGGAGGACAGCACAGTTTCAAGTAATGAGGTCAGTGCATGAACAGACCATCTGTGAGCTAAAAGCTCTAAACGGTCAGTTTATCGCAGTTTTTTCCCCACTCTTGGCTCTGTATGATGTCATAAAGAGAGGATGCCCCTAAAATGGTAATCTCAGAAGCCCCACCCACTTCTGTTTAAAAGAGGCAGCCAGTTAGAAGAAAACTGGGGGAGGAGCTTGACCACTTTGTTTCAGGATGAACTGTGTTGTTGCATTAAGAAGGATTCTTTTGAACTGTAAATCAGACAAAGCCACTCTCATGAATTTCAAAACTAAAATGATGGAGACTTAAACACAACCACAAGCTCTGCAGATGACAACATGAAAAAAAGAAGGACTTTTATTTGTTTTTGTTGCCATTTTCTTTTATACTGAATGAATAATACAACAAACAGATGACACATGGACCAAAATTACATAGTTGTCATGTTTGGTCGTGTGTTATTGTGGCAGAAGATCCCGATCACGCTGA
>NW_005187616.1:801521-807927 GCF_000239375.1 Pundamilia nyererei | reverse complement strand
ATTTCTGCAAAAGGCAGATCTACTAAATATTGATTTCATTTCTTTTTTTGTGGTGCCCAAATTTATGCACCTGCCTGATTTTGTTTAAACAATTATTGCACACTTTCTGTAAATCCAATAAACTTCATTTCACTTCTCCAATATCACTGTGTGTGTGTCGTATGATGTATTTAACTGACTTTTTTTTTTTATTGTAACAACCAACGATTTATACAGGAAAATAATGACTATTAACAAGGTTGCCCAAACTTTTGCATCCCACTGTATGATCTCTCTTCAGGTTTAGGAACACCTCAGCGTCATTCCAGAAGAGCTGCAGAGGAGTGGGTGATGAGAAGGTCTGTAAATCATGCTGAAACAACTTCAGTGACTGAGGCCATGAACAGAAACCGGCAGAAAGCTGTTTACCTGCTGCCATAGCTATCGCCATCTGGTGACCTTCTCATAGAATACAGGTTAAACCCCCACCCTATATTACTTTTCTTTTCTTTTCTTTTTTTTAAAATTTATTTTATTTTTTAATCTTCATCCATGATTTGTACTGTCTATGGAAAAGATTTCGAAATCCACAGGGGCAGGGCCTTGGACCTGCAGTATTTCTAATGGCCTGCAGTGGGCAATGCTTCAGGCTTTGCCCAATGCACTACTAGCTATCTTATTGGCCAGCACACTCAATAGTACAAAATTCAGTCTACTTTAAAAAAAAAAAAAGCAGAATTCCTGAAATTTTAAACTGGAAAAAATAACCCATATGGGTGTCCCTTGGTTTCTCAGACACATCCACTCCTGGTTTGTCATGTGTGATTTTTAAAATGGACAACATCCATCTCAAGGCTCCAAAGGCATTTCTTCAGTGGCTGTTCCCATCTTTTAAATAGTCTATAGTTAATGCTGAGTTTTGATCTCAGACCTGTTCAGAGGACATAAGTGAGGCAGTTGTTCATTTATTTACCCTGTTTCATGTGTCTGTGGTGAAGATGAGCTGCTGGCTGTTTTCAGGCTTTTTCTTTAAATATCATTTTCAACCTTGACTGACTTTAGACGGCTCAGTGGGCCAAACAGCTGTGTGATGACCTTTGATGTCCAGCCTTTAAACTCTTCTTAATATCGTGCTTAACATAAAAGCACTCAAAAATGCTGGTAACATGTAGAAAAGCACCAAATTTGGGCTTCAAGGGCCTGAAACTGAAAACTTTCTAAATATGAAGGTAAGATTTTGCATTGCATATAAAAATCAGCTGACTGTGAGAAGGTGGGATGAATTTTTTTTAAACTGTAAGTCTGAATGTAGGGTGACGCTGATTTCCAGTTTGAAGATCAACACGAGGCGTTATTATTTTTAGATGAGCTGCGACCATGACTGTGGATGAAATTACTTTATGGCTCTGTGAATGTGCATCGCCCCCCCCACCACAGCCGCTCGCACAAAGAGTCAGCCCCGCACCACTGGCCTCGTCCTGAACGTGGCTCTGATCAGATCTGATCAGTTTCCGCTCAGCTTGCTCTCCCACAGCGTGAACTAAAGAGGCAGCGGCAGCATAAATTTCCCTTGCCGTGTTTTTCTCTGTAATTTCATGCAGCAGAGCAGCTGCAGGCCCTTTCTCCCACAGCATCCGTCCCTGCCTCCCTCCGCCTGACCGACCAACCACGCCTCCAGTTGCAGCTGAGCAGGTTGCAAGATGAATGACGATGAAGAGGTGTCATTGCAAGATAAATTCTACCATGATGAGAGCGTACCAGAAAGAAAGTACTTCTTCTGAGTCTGAGTCCATAGAAATGAGGAGAAACTGAGTGAATCACTCCTGCAAAGAGGATTCAAAGGCAGCACTTACATGTTGGGTATTTTGGTCTAATCATTATTACTTTATCAGCAGGAAACATCCGATTTGATCATTTAGAAGACCAAAGTGATTAAGCCTGCACTCACTGAGGCTACTTTATTCTGAAAGTTAAACTACGCATGAAAATCAAACATCAGCATTTGGTGATTAAACAGAAAGCCAACATGGAAACACCAAAACCTGCAGTTCCTCTAGTGCAGGGGTGTCAATATCCAGGCCTCGAGGGCCAATATCCTGCAGGTTTTAGATATCAGCACACCTGAATCAAATGATCAGTTCAATACCAGGCCTCTGGAGAACTTCAAGACATGTTGAGGAGGTCATTTAGCCATTTGAATCTGCTGTGTTGGATCAAGGGCACATCTAAAACCTTCAGTGCACTGGTCTTTGAGGCCTGGAGTTTCCCCACCACTGTTATAGACGCTCATATTAATTTTTACAGCAGAAATAAACATGTTTATAGTCTAATAGAAAAATTAGCTTCCCTCCATGACTGTGTAGTGGGTGAACTGTTTTGTGTATGACTCACCTGCCTGGTGAGCCAGTGTGTAGTAGCAGTAGCTGCTAGCTGTCTGCTAGGCTTCACCAATCACAGGACTGTGTTTGTGGTGCTGGAGTCTCTAAGAGCATTTCTAATGCAATCAACTGCAATCAATTGTACTGACAAACCATCCAAAAAGTCCGGGCTGCAGTTTTGATGAGTTAAATTTTAGGATTTTACGTATCTGTGGTTGTTACTGAACCCTGATCCGCTGCTATCTTCACCGTTACAGTCTGTCACAGTAGCTTTCCAACCAAGCTTAGAGGAGAACTGAGCACTCCACGCTCTCATCCAAATACATTCACTTCTGGCTTCATAAAAACCCTAAGGCACATGACCAAAAATTCGAAGTTGGGAATCAGTCTGTGATACTATCATGGCTACCTCCATCTTCTGTATACAGTATGTGGACAAAGTTCTTACACCTGCTGGAGCTCGATGCTGTGACAATCCCAGATTTCTGTGCTGACTTTTGAATTAATATAGTTTTTGTGCCATCAGAGAGCAACTACATGGCTCGGTCCTTGATGCTGTACACCTGTGATAATGGGATTGAAACCTAAATAGTGGAGATATCATCTGAATTTCAGGAGCGGGACCACTCCTCCTTCACGCCCCCTCCGGCCTCAGGCTATAAAAGCCCCCCTTCTCCAATACCTGCTGTTCTCATCTTCACGCCCTACCCTGCCCCCCACCCTTTTCTTTCCTCTCTTCTCCTCTTCTCCTCTCCTCTCTTTCTTTCCTCCATTTATTTCTCATTAGTACATGGGGATCTGTCCGGCCCGAGAGCCGTCGCCAGTCCCCTTCAAGGCCTTCCCCAAACCGCAGCACTATTCACATTTCCTCGTCCTTCATCGCCCTTCGTTACCAAGGATGTGGTCCCTGCTAGTGAATCTAAGATTAAAATGAATATTTTCCAAAAGAGAAAAAATGTAAATGCCAATTTTTTTGGCTCTTAAAAAATACACAGTTAGACCTAATCCAGGTGTGGTTAACCTGTGGTCTCCAGCTGTTCTGTGTGGTTTTGACAGAATGTAGATAAATATCGTAACCAGGGTTATTTGCACAAACACAGGTTGGGCTCAGAGTGGATTATGCATGTTTCCTCCACGTCATGGCTGATCTTTTGTTATTAAAAATATCTGCATTTGGATTTAGCTCTATAATTTCATAAACACACAAAAACATGCTCTTATTTTAATGAAAATGCAAAGTTTAAAGCACTGATCATAAGTAACCCACAGCAGAGTAGTCACATGTGCTAAAAGGTTTATTATGCACATCTATCAGTAATGTTGTTCAGATTATTTAAATTTAATAGGCTGCTTTAACTCCATTAAAGGTCCTCCTGATAGCCTGCTGGCAGAGAGAGTACACCTGTAGGGACTGAAAAGGACTTTCACTGCAGCTGTTTCTCTGAGAGTGCACTGGCTCATGAATGAGTAGCACATTAATAGTTTTATTTTTTGAATGTGACCTCTTATGCTTGATTAAATGCAGAAATGTTCACTTGAGGAATAATGAAGCTTGTAGAAAGTGTGTGTAACCTCCCTCTGATCCTCCCTCGCCTTGTTTCCCCCTGGTAGGAGGCCCTGCGGTCCTTGCCCCATCCTCCTGGTTCCTAATACACCCCAGCCTGTGCAGGTTGCCTTTGGTGGTTCGCTGCCTTGCTCCGGGATGCTCCGGTTCAACTCCTGTTTCCTTCTCACAGGAGTCGCCAGCCGGTGCTTGGCTCGACTGCGGGGATTTATTTGGTGTCTGCAGATTGATCACACTGGTTTGTATTTAACCTACTTAGGCAGAGAGCGAGCGCGCTAAGCTGAGCCCCCTGCAGGATTTAACATTTCCAACTGTCAGGACGAATTAACCGGCACTAATACCGCTTTCATCCCTCGCTGGGTTCCTTCAGTGCAGTGACTCACGGCTCTGTAACGCCGAGCAGGAGGATGTTGGAGCGTTTCTGAGAGTGATTCTTTTAAACATCCATGTTGATTAGACTCTGATCTGCTCCTGGGGGTTTTGAGAAGAAAAAAAAAGTACGAGGGTTTGATTTGTAAAACAATTATTGAGTAAAAACTATTATTAGCTTGATCTTCGGTACTGAATGCATCCCTGGGTGGAAGCCTCCTGTTTTTAAATGTTCAAGAAGAGGTTTTATATTTTTGTGCATGTAAGATGAATTGCTATTGTGTACAGAACGCATTCGATTGAAGTTCTTCTTATGTATTGTAATTATTTGATCACAGCAGTGCCAAAGCTTTGAAGAAATTAAGTAAGTTTGTCCACTGACTTAACAACTGTTCAAAAAAAGCTTTTAGACTTTAGAACTTTCTGCCAAGCAAAGTATCACATTCAGATCTACAAGAAGACTGCCAAACTCATCCCACAGCAGGACAAAATGTGTGGAAACACACCTTTACATCGTAAACTATCACTCGGTTGAATTTTGTGTACATGGATCCTTGTCAGTATTCTTTTTTTAAAATAATTTCCTCATATTTTGATAATTTTTTCCTTGGAGGCTTGTCACTGCAGGAACACCACAAGAAAGGAGCTGCTCGGTTTAACTAGCTGATAAAGGTCGAAACAAACTGCTTTTTAGGTTACATGTGACCATGCTGTGGGAAGAAAAGGCATTTTAAATCAAATTTAAAAAGAGAAAGTCTTGGACTTCTTTGATAGTTTAGATTATTTGCACCTCTTCCAAAGAGAACTTCAGACAAGAAGAGTCTGAATCCAGGATGCACTTCATCTCAAAAACTGTACAACATGCTGGCTGCATGGCTCGCCAATCTTGAAATACCTCTGGGCAGTTGTCCGGGGTGTTCATTTGAAGCGTTAATAAAGTAACATTATTTAAAATGGACATAAAAACTTGCATTCATAGACTCCCTGATTACAAATGCATCTCTGCTGGTTTATGATCAACTTCTCCTTTATTTTTCTTTGGCTTTTAAACCAAGCTGAGTTCTGGGTTCTTTTTACTTACAGTCTTGTGGAAACTCATTGCTTCAATAGAAATTAAGAGAATAAGCATCAGTCAGGTGCTGATAATCAATTCAATTGATTAAATGATCGCCAGCAAGTGTGAGCACCTCTATTTAAAAGCAGTCACTCTGGGATTTTGCAGGTCTAGATATCTCAGCTGTCTGTCAACAGAAGGCCAAGGTAAAATCATCAGCAGACATCAGCAATGTTCTTAATGAAACAATAACTCTGGGAAGGTTTATAAAGGCCATCTCCAAATAATCTGAAGTCTACAGTTAGAAAGATTCACAAGTGAACAACATCAAAGAAAGCTGCCAATCTTGTCCCAGCAAATATGCCCCAAAATATGACTCAAACTCTACAGGCCTCAGTTAGTACGTTAAAAGGTGAAGTGCATGACAGTGCATGACACGTTTGTTTGGAAGGGTTTCCCGTAGAAAGAGCCGGCCAATATTCCTTCACAGTCATGTGAGAGACTGATGCAGTCATACAGGAAACTCTACAAACTGCTGAATGATGGGATGTACTCAGTTTTTTACAGACTCTATACAAACGTGTTTTTGTAACTATTAATGATGATGCACGCAGAGGATATAAACTTTGTCCAGGACTACAAGCAGAGAGAAACTCCAACATAATGTTTGTTTTGATGCATATAATCAGCTGGTCCACATGTTTGGAGGATAAATCATCCAGTTCTCAGTAATTGTGGCGAAAACTTGATTTTCCAGCCATCAGATTGGTGTGAAACGAAGGCTTGTTTTA
Source organism: Pundamilia nyererei (assembly GCF_000239375.1). NCBI lineage: Eukaryota > Metazoa > Chordata > Actinopteri > Cichliformes > Cichlidae > Pundamilia > Pundamilia nyererei. The sequence continues at coordinate 801,792 of NW_005187616.1, read as the reverse complement.
ATTTGAAAAGGCTTTATGATGTTAAATATTTATGAGGACAAATTTAAAAGGATTGAACACTGAGGATTTTAGTCTTTCTGCATCTTTAATCACATTTTGAATCTCACTCTTGTTCTTTGGGTTATTCTGGGTTGCTTTTCACATGTTTATTGTGCTCTGGAGGATTAAAGGTTAACTCGAGTCTCCCCCCACAGGCCAGAGACATGCAGCGGGGGAAAACTTGAAGATTAAAAAACAAAATTAAACATTAAAAGCGTGTTTAATTACAGCC
>NW_005187616.1:799574-801501 GCF_000239375.1 Pundamilia nyererei | reverse complement strand
CACACACACACACACATACACACCACCACCTTATTTTCCTCAAACTGTTTAAAATTTAAATAAGCCTCTCTCTCTGTTCCAAATCCAAGAAAGGGGTTAAAAAAAAGAAAAAACACCTCCATGAATTATAGATGAGCGTGAAGAGGATTAATTATAGCGCAGTAAAACCTGTAGCTAATGTGCCGCGTTCAGACCGACACTAATGCTAATGACAGAGACAAACCTCACATCTCCCACAGAGGGAAGAGGATCTGCTCGTGTTCCTCTGCAGTCAGTGCACTGACCTTCCCCTCATCCATCACCAAACGCACTATCAGCATTAGTCCACTTTATGTCCTCATATGGAGCGACCCTGAGCCCACAAAATGTCCTGTTAACCCCTTAGCAGTCCACTTAGTCCCCTAAACCATCCAATGTACCGTGGGCGGTACGTCCGACTGCTAACAGGTTTTAAATATGGCAAACAAAAGGGACGATTCTCATGCTTCAGCTTGAAACCCTTCATAGTATCTTGAGTGTCTTATGACTTGATATAAAAAGAACCCTGTTTATAGGTATCTACATTTAAAATGTCATGGAACAATAGAAAACTTATAGTAAAGGAATGAGGCTTAAAGAAAAAGTGCTTTAAAGTATTTTAAAGTGAACCTTTTCTTCATCTAACTCCTGTTCCAGTGGTGGATGTTCGTATTAGACATGTCCAAAGTTTTAAATAATGAGGTCAAAGTATGAGCAAGTAATCCCTGTGAGCCCAAAGCTCAGGCTTCAGGCAGTCTTTTCAATTCTTGGCTCTGTATGAGATCTCTCAAAGACAGAAGATATACATGACACGGTCATCTTAGGCACATAAGCCCCACCCACATTCTGGTCTTTTACTTTTGTTAAGGAAAGCAGCCAATCACAACAAAATAGCCTGAAAGGGGGAGGAGCTACAACTGTTTGTTTCAGGTTGAGAATGAACTGAGGGGTCACACCAAGGACCAGGATGAGAAAAAGAAGGATCATTTTGAGCTGGGAATCAAGTAGTAGTTCTTCAGAGCTGTAGCTCGTGTTTTCAAGAATGACCTGAAATAAATTAATAAATGATCATTTTTAAATAATTACAATTAATAAATTAATGTTGCATTATCATAGGATCTTTACTTTACAAGATAAAACGCCTTGAGGCAACTGTTGTTGCTCTTTTGCGCTATATAAATAAAACTGAACTGAATTGAAATTGAATACAATAATGAGGAAGTACCTGCAAACGAAAACAAAAATCAATGAGAAAAATAATAAAAAGACCAAAGTTTTGTTAAAGAAGACTTGAAACTAGTGACAGAGATCATAAACTCACCAGGGAATGTTTACTGATGTTTAAAATCATGAAGTCACATGACGTTTTTGCTGGCCATGTGAATACGTTTTAAGGCATTTTGACATTGGCATTGTTTTTTTTGTTTTTTTTGTTTGTTTGTTTTGTTTAAAAAAAATTGGACAGGTTTGAGACCAAATAACTCTACGCTACACTGGTGAGGGGACAGTCCTCTTTCCACCATCCTACTTTAGTTTCCTCATTTCTTGCAGTGGACTGGTGCTGCTTATTCCCCACAGAAAAAGGGGAATAAGACAAGACTTCGGGCCATCTTTCTTCATCACAGTGACCTCCAACAAAACCCAAAATGTTCACACATAAACTCACAAATATATATATTTTAAATCAGAACTGATCTATCGGTGTGTTTCACAGCGCAGAACTAAGCGTGAGCGTGTGATTAGCCAGCAGCACACTGCCAGCCCACAAACAGCATCCATATGAATGTGTGTGTGTGTTTCTGTAGGCTTCGAGCAGTGTAGCCGCGAGGAAAAGGCAGCTGTCTAAATGCATCGACACACACTGCTGTGAAGAATACACACACACACACACACACACACACACACACAC
>NW_005187616.1:794324-799554 GCF_000239375.1 Pundamilia nyererei | reverse complement strand
ACACACACACACACACACACACACACACACACACACACACACACGGCCACACACACACACAGAGCATATTAAATCTTCTTAGTGGTTTAATGAGGGTTAATGAACAGAATAGTTTTGACTGGTTCAGCTGCTTTTGCCATTTTCTCATCTGTTTCCATGGCTTCACTTTAGTTTTAGTTTTCATCTAAATCCAGTATCCATCCATCCATCCATCCATCCATCCATCCATCCATCCATCCATCCATCTATATGCCTGCAATTCTTCAAATATGCACTAGAAAAGTCCACACAAAAGTGATTAAACTCTCATATTATTGAGATTTCAGGTCAAAAGATGGTCAGTTAGCCAAAATGCTAACATTAAAACTAAATTAGGGTAAAAACTGTATTGGGTTATTTCAGGGAAATGTGTCTTCATTTGCAAACGCATTGTCACACTGTGCCTAACTTTGGCCAAAACATTAATGTTGATTCCAAAACTGATTGGTTAATGTTCTGGTGACCGTGACATTATTTTGCAGTCTATTGTTGTAGTATGATCACGATCACTGATTTGGGATTTTGTTGTCGATGCTTTGTGATTTTTCTCTTAAATTTAAAACACTAATCTGGACAAGCCTGATTTTTATGTGCCCCTAATGGTCCCTTGTAGATTTGTGCTTACGCCTTGCTATTCTGCACGATCAGCCACCAATAAATTCCCCCCCAAGGAGCTGTTTCCTCATTTGCTTTGCTGCATTTTATCACTCTATTTGGCTCAGCTGCTAAAGAGCGATGTGACCATCTGAGAGTAAACTATATCGATCCACACCACACCCTCCCATTTTATGTTCCACTCTATATTCAGATTTTTTCCCTGTTTTTGCATCAACATGAACTGAAATAGCAGGTGAGCTTGGAGACGCCCACACACAGTCCATGCGGCCAAGACTGACTGCTTTGCACTTGTTGTTGTACTGCGAACAAAGGCCTCAGTATCCATGTTGTCCAGCAAGAAAGTGTCTCAGTTGAAGTGTTTCGGAAATAAATAAATAAGGAAAAAAAAGCTTCTTCATATTTAAGAGTTAAAATCCTTTGAAAAATAAAATATCAAATGTAAATGTAATATTGTGCTTTCAGCAGTTTTACTCAAAAGATTCAGAACAGGTAGGAACAAGATATTAAAACTACTGCTCTACATTTTTACTCAAGCTCGCAGAAAGATTTCCTGTCTGTTGAGTTAATCACACCAGCTCAGGACTGCAGGTGAGTCCACTTTAGGTCGCGGTTTTAAATGAGAAGTCAGTTTGTGTCTCATTAATATTTTCAGAGCACCCTCAGGGGCTCTTTCTCCAATGTGGACGCCTGGCTTTTCTGAAGCAGACTGTCTGATGTGAGCTGGAGCCTGGAGGCCAGAGCTAAAACGAGATCAGACCTCAGCATGGTTTAATCCGGACTGACGTTCCAGCAGCCGAATCGGCTGCTCGGAACTGAGAAATGAGCTGCTGTTGTTATTTAGAGAGTAAAATAGATGGAGCGCCTGCAGCAGGATGGAGTGATGGCGCGGAGGAGGAAGAGCAGTCTCTGGTGACCTTCTGACCTGGTGTCTCAGTATGAGGCCGGGACACTCCAAGTCAGATGTTCTTCTTCAGTGGAAGAAACGCTCTCAACATGAATGAACCATGATGCAAATTTAAAAAAATATACCTTCCTTTGTGTATTGATTTGTACATGAAGGATGAAAGTTTCCATGAATAGCACTAGGCTTATACTTCCTGCTAAGTGCCATAGTGCCATTTATCTGCTTCCAGGCTCAACCATGTGCTATGCTAGCCATCGATTTACTTAAAAATAGAGGCTATTAATCATTAAACAATCGTATCCCAACTCAACTCAGACTCAACTCCACATAGAGATAAAAGCGGTCACTAATTTGGTTTCATGTAGAATTTTAATACCAATAACCAAGATTAGTCTGCTAGTGAAAGGAAAGTAAGCTAAGATTAGTCAGAAGAAAGTCAGTTTTATCTAAGTGAATAACATTTAATTCACAGAAGGTTTTGAGATCAAATCAGTTTGAGCTTTCTTTTTCTCTGGCCAACCTTAGCTTAAATTAGCATGCCTGTTGACTCACCGTGAAAAATCACATCATGAGTATTTGAGGTTGGCTAGCTTATCCAAACTCCTGGGGATGATTTGGTAAATTAGCCAACCATTTTCAAATAAATTTATCCGCTGTCTTAACAAACTGTCAGTCACTATATGACTACATATGTAGATTTTTAGATATTTATGTGTTTGTGAAAAAATTACTTTTCTGTAAGTATTTGCAACATCTCAGCACCACTAACAGCTGTAGGGAATCCACTGTTTCGACTCTGGGTTGCTCACGGGGATCATCTGATTGTTGGGATCTTGTCTCCGTTACTGTAGGGTCTTTACCTTAAAAAATAGAGCGGCTTGATGTGACTGTTGTCGTGATTTTGTGCTATGTAAACAGTGCTGCGGAGTAACAGAATACATGTACTGTCGTTACGTATTTAAAATACAAAATATGAGTAACTGTATTCTATTACATTACCATTTAAAAAGGTAGTATTCAGAATACAGTTACTTTGTTGAAATAAATGGATTACACGTTTTCCTGTTTCATATGTTAGGCTATGCCCTCTCTATTTTTAGCTTCCATGCTGGTGGAAACCAAAACAAAACACGCATTAAGAGGCTCTAATGCCTGTGTCTCCACTTCGCGGCCCATGTCAGCCCTACTTGTGGCCCGCATAATGACGTGAAGATTTTTTTTTTTTTAATTATTCACAAAATTGATTTAATATGAAGGCAGAGAGTTTCAGGCATAGCCCTAAAGAATGTAGCCCCATGGGCAGTGTAGTCCGTGCTGCAAGGAGAATGGACTGCCATACCCGTTATGAGTCTTTGAACGCGAGAAGGGAGAAAAAGGAGAGTGGAAAAGTACGAGCTGTCATCGAGCAGAAACGGGAGCTGGAAGCATGTAAATATAATAATAACCACTGCAGCCAAGAAGAGTGCCTGACGAGCCCAGCTGTAAGTAAGCTATTAAGACTCGACTGTACACTGTGTTCATGTTTTCCTCCGAAGCAATAAGTTCAGTTGGAGCAGTCTTTCAACGCCTCACTCTGTCTCAAACTTGACCCAGACAACAAAATAAAGCTAGTTTTCGGCTACGAGTATGGGCTCAAAATGTGGTCATAAATATTTTGTACTTGTAAATCATGATTTGTATGTGTAAAAAGAATTTGTGTGTGCGTAAAAAAGATTTGTATGTGTAAAAAGAATTTGTGTGTGAGTAAAAAACATTTGTGTGTGGACTTAGCCAAAAAAAAACCCTGCAAGTTACAAGGATGAATTTTGACCCTATTTTTCTTCCTTTCATCTGATTGGTCAATATCATGTCAATCACAAATGTAACAATCCAATCAGAGAACAGATGGGTTTGGCTGTCGGAGGGGCGCTTTACGGAGCATCAGGTCTTTGAAGGGAATAAATGCCCTTTTACATGCCAACCCAGCGTTTTCCTTCATCACCACGAAGGAAAACAGTCTGTGGTCGTCCGAGTTTGGTGATTTTTGTGTCACAGGTCTACGTGTTTAATACAGGGACTTCCACAGCCTTTTCAACAGCGCTGTGGACCGCGGGGGAGGGGGGGCAGTGTTTTGGAAATGACAGTCTTCATTACAAAGCTTTCTCCGTTATGAATTAGCATACATGTTTTTATTGAACATTTGAAGAACTAGCAAAAAAAACAGAAACTCTTGTAAAGGACATAAAGTCAGAGATAAAAACAACAAGGAGCAGGTGCATCTAGTACAGGTAGAGCTGCTGCAAAAACCCACAGAGCCCAGCAGCCAGCACAACAAATTCTGGATCCTTTGCTTTTAGTTAGCATTAGCAGCACGTCCTGCAACCGATGTGAAAGGACTTTTATGCTGCGCGCTGTGACTCACAGCAATGGTCCCAGGTCAGCCCTGAATGTGTTAAAGTTTAACACATTCAGGGCTGACCCGGGTTAGTTTAACACAGTTAAACTAATCCTAAAGTAATAATGGTAAAGTAATAATGGTATTTCTAACCACTGATATACCACAACTTTATCCATTCAACAGCTGCTGAAAGTTAGGGGACCTAGCTGCTATCGGATATTTATATAGCGATCCTCCAGCTTCAAATTGTATTACCCTTCAAGGACCTGCAGTTCAAAAAAGCGCCCCTCCGACAGCCAAACCCATCTGTTCTCTGATTGGATTGTTACATTTGTGATTGACATGACATTGGCCAATCAGATGAAAGGAAGAAAAATAGGGTCAAAATTCGTACTTGTAACTTGCAGGTTTTTTTTTTTTTGTTGCCTTTTTACACATACAAATCTTTTTTACACACACACAAATCTTTTTTACACGCACAAATTCTTTTTACACATACAAAACTGATTTACAAGTACAAAATATTTAAGACCACATTTTGAGCCCATATACGAGCCCGACACGGAACCCGGCGTATTAGCCAGAGGTTTCTTTACTATGGTTTCAGAGCCGCGGAATAGTTTTCTATACGAGATCGCTGCAAAAAGTGCAGCCTTACCCTAATGTCAACCTACTTTTACTCATTTTATATTAAGAATTAAAATCTAGTTGGTATTGGTATGGCGAGTAACCTTCTGCAATAGTAATAAATCACATTCATGTAGTTGTAAAAAGCATGATAATATATTAAGTAATCCAAAGTATTCAGAATACGTTGCTCTCATTGTATCGGAATACGTTACAAAATACATTTTGGGGCATGTATTCTGTAATCTGTAGTGGAATACATTTTAAAAGTAACCTTCCAACACTGTATATAAATTAATTTTGTTGAATGGACTTCAAGCATGATGTGCTCAGTAGCTGATAATTTTTGAAGGAGTTGCCTGATACACATACATAAGCTTTGATGTTGATTTAACTGCACTCCTGACTATACAAATACATTACTGTGATCTAGTTAACTTTACTTGTGAACTTGTGCTAGAAATCACCAGCAGTCATGTTAATTACAAGGAGCAGAGGAGGAACTCGAGTGATATACAGACAGTGTTGGGGAGTAACGGAATACATGTACCGCCGTTACGTATTTAGAATACAAAATATGAGTAACTGTATTCCGTTACAGTTACCGTTTAAAAAGGTGGTATTCAGAATACAGTTACTTTGTTGAAATAAATGGAATACACTGG
>NW_005187616.1:791291-792632 GCF_000239375.1 Pundamilia nyererei | reverse complement strand
ATTCAGAATACGTTACTGTCATTGAGTAACGTAACGGAATACGTTACAGAATACATTTTGGGGCATGTATTCTGTATTCTGTAATGGAATACATTTTAAAAGTAACCTTCCCAACACTGTATACAGAGTTGCTTAAGGCCACAGATTCAGAGCTATTAGTACCTCAGGGTTGATGAAGGGTCCATAAAACACTGGAGTTTAAGATAGGACTCTTTCAACTCCCAGTCAAATCCATGATTATTATTGTAACCACGTTGTTTGTATGCTTGAACTTAACAACAGTTTGAGGTTTCAAGATCTAATACTGCTTTTTTTTTTTTTTTTTTTAATAAATCAGAGAGCAGGTTTATGTCCAGAGCTCTGGCTGGTGCATAGCAGGTAGAATCTTTGAAGTTAGAGAAGAACTTTCGAAAATGAATCTTTGTACTTTCAGAAAGCTTAACACTGTTATTACAATTACTAATCAAAAAACACATGTTCTAAGGTCACTTTTTTATTGCAGGTACTTTTTTTTTTTTAAGATTTATATATATTTTTCTCTCAGTATGTTTAAGAAACTTCCTTATGTGCCCCTTTACTTTCTACAAAACGAATAATGGCATCTCGCTACGGCTCCATCTGACGAGCTGTGACAGGCAAGGAGCATACCTGTCCGGACCCTTCTGCTACAGCCTCACTGAAACAGAAGCTTTATGTAACCTCAGTCTGAGCTCATTAGTCACAAAGAGAAGCAAATGACTACTAAATAAAGACTGGATGGGAGCATAGAGTCATGCGGGTAAAAGTATGGACAAGAGAATGAACGTTTTCTTAATGCTTTTGCAGTATATGTCCCATAAAATTATCTTAGATCTTTTCCAGCTGTTTGTTATCCTAAACAGACCTAAGATCAGAGCTCTGTGAGCAATAACATCTGTTGTAGGACAAATATTTGTCCAAATGTTTGGGCAGTACACAGCAAGAGCAATATGTGGCAACTTTTGAATTCAGTTGAAACAAATAAACAAACAAAAAAAAAACGTGAAATTCAAATATCAGACTGCATGTCTACGACCAAGAGGAGTCTTAATAAGGTGACACGGTTGGATGGAAGAGAGTTTAAAAATGATTCACCGATGGTTTGGATTTACTTGTGTTGTATTGTTTTTCATTCATTAGGTGTTAGATGAGACTGATACTTTGGGGCACCGGTATAGCTCGCTGGGTTAAGCAGGGGATCCATCCAAAAACGGTAATTAGATTACCGTTACTTTCCCGTAGGAACGCTGCGTTACTGCGTTACTAAAACCGTGATTTTTTGCGAGAATGTCTCACGACAGTGACGTAAGCAAGTGCGACGTT
>NW_005187616.1:782887-789192 GCF_000239375.1 Pundamilia nyererei | reverse complement strand
TATATATATATATATATATGAAGTACCTAGTAATTACATAGTATCTGTTAGGCACCATTTTCTACATGAAAGTGCAGTACCTGTAGCACTGTTAATGAGACTCATGTTGCCAACAGTGCCCATACTCATGCACCACTTAAGTACATGATGTTTAAATAGATATGTTGCATTGAATAGTGCAAAAAGTAAGTACATATCAGTTCCGCTCACAGCACCTGGAACTTTTGATGGAACAGCAAGAAGTCAAACACAGGAATGGCAAAGAGTTTGGTAATTTTCAAAATAAAAGACCCTGCACAGGTTAAATGCTTCAGTTCTGCTTCTGTTGTGATTTAAAGCTGAACACCAAAGAGATTCATGCAGTGCATTCCCATGGTAAGATACAGTGCTTGTTTTTCATGTGGTTAATAATCCTTCACTTCACTTCATTCTTCAGGTCACTCTGGATGGATGTTTTTACTTGTTGCTCTGCTCCAAAATGCTAGGTAAATCAGATGCTAATTATGTCTGCCACTGATTAATTTTCTTTACTATTAACAAACTGATCAATTGGCCAAAGATTTCAGCACAAATTTCCTGCTGCTAGAGACAAGACAGAACAGTAAATATGTCTTTATCCCAATGATTTAAAGCAAATAACCAGCAGGATATGTGGAAACGCAGCCTTAAAAGATACTGGAAACCATCACTCCAGCATGGAGGTAAGAGAGTTTGCTGCTCATTATGTTTGAGAACATTAAAGTGTGTGTTCCACTCAGAGTCACATCTACCAATCAGAAGAAGGAAAAGAAGGAGGAGGAAAAACAGTGAGAAAGAGTCAGCTTCTCACTTTACTGACATTTAAATCAGGTACATTCACACACACAGACTCACGGAGTACTTGGCGGTTCGTGGTGACTCAGCGTGTCTGTGGGCGGAGCATCTGAGTCACCCTCAAGCAACTACAGAGCCAATAATACTTTCTTCCATCCATCCCTGCACACCTCCATCATCCCTCCTTTATCTCTCCATCAGGTTCAGGATAACGCTGCTTCTACAAATGATTCTTTCAGATCTTTGCAGGTTTTCACACGTCAGATCTGATGTTTGCTTTCAAAGGAAAAACAATGTTCTTTTCTCGAGTAAACAAACAAACAAACAAACAAACATGGGTTACATAACACATCAGCTGCAGCAGCCACCAGCAGTTTGTTTTCAGTCACAAAATCATCCAATCATCTGCTTAATATTCACTTCATTAATTCATTCATTTTGTTGAATGAAGATTTCCATTTACTCATTATTACCTGTACTAAAAAAGAGAAATGTTTTCCCAGCATGCATCAGTCACAGGAACATAAACATTCATTGTGTGAAGAAAGAAAGTCCTGTTTATGAATGTTTACAGATGTGTTTCACCGTCTCCTGTCATGCTTTGCCTTTAATTTTCTGCCTGTTTTTGTTTCCAGTCAGTGTCACCATAGCAACATCAAACCCAAACACCAAACAAAGAAACAGCTGAAAACTTCACAGTGTGTGTGTGTGTGTGTGTGTGTGTGTGTGTGTGTGTGTGTGTGGTTATGTAACAGGCAGCAACCCTTTAAGTCAGCCAACAACATCAACAGAAAGTGAAGGGAAAGAGCAACAGGGAGGGAGAGAGGAGAAACAAACCAATCAGATGGTTTTTATCTGCACATCTGCCCAGCTGTGGACTCACATAGAGAAGCTCAACATACAGCTGCGGTTAGAAGTTTACAAACACTTATCTTGGGCATGAATGTTAGGGTGTTTTCTGGCTTTTAATGATTTTGTGGGTCTGCTCTTCTTCCAGGGTGGAATGATTGTACAGCATACATCTTTACTATCACTTTACAAAACAAAAACTGGTTGCACAAGTTTGAGTTTAGGTTTTTCTAATCCACACTGGATGAAAAGTACACATATGTTCTCAAATATATATCCTTAAACCTTTTACCAAGTGGTGCAGAAGATTCTCCAATGTCTTTAAACTTAACAAGGCCAAGGTCTGTGAACTTCTTGTTCGTAATCATGATTGTCTACAGCCAGTAGTTTCTCTTGGCCTCCATAAGAAGGATTTGTTTGACAGCGCCCACTGGATTGACCAATACTCAGAACAATGGGAAAGTTCAAAGAACTCAGTGAAGATCTAAGGAGGGGAATTGTAGATTTACATAAACTGGGAAGGTCTCTTGGAACTATTTACAAATAACTACAAAGTCCAAGATCCGAGATTAAAGAACTGTACATAAGTACAAGTTCAGATGTGTCGCTACTTTGCCATGGAGGACCCAAACCATCAACCCCAGATGAGAGGAAAATGGTTAGGATGTCCAGCATGTCAAACAACAACTGTAACTCACAGTCAGTGCGCCCCAGGGCAGCTGTGGCTACAATGTAGCTTGCCATCACCAGTGTGTGAATGTGTGTGTGAATGACTGAATGTAGTGTAAAGCGCTTTGGGGTCCTTAGGGACTGAGTAAAGCGCTATACAAATACAGGCCAGGCCATATTATTGTCTTATGCATGCTGTATAAATATAGATAACCCAATGAAAAATACCACTTAATTATCAAGGTTGGACTTAAGCCCACCAATTCCACTCGTGAAAGAATAACATTGTCTCTCACCTGTATGCACTTCAAGTCTTCCTGTATTGAAGCTTTCAGCATCTCTGATTACTTAATGACAATCCCAAAAAGCTGGAAATACAGAAACCACCAAAATGAGGACATGTCATGAAAACATGTTATTAACTTTATTTATAAAGAACTTTTCTGAACCTGTCACGCAAGGAAAGGACTTCACAATGAGCCGGAATTAGGTTATAATGTTTCCCCATATCATCTGTTAAAGGAGGCAATAAAGGAAGCATTGGTGCACCTTTCCTTAGTATCTGGAGAAATCAAACGGCTCTTAGGGCAGCCACAAGCCCTAAGAGCCGTTAACCTACTTCTAGGTTAAATCCTTCAGTTAGAAAACTTCCAAAGCATCTTTTCTGAAGACTAACCTAACTTTTCTGTGGTGAATGTTTTATTATTTCATAAAAGTCTGGGTAACACTGGTGTGTGTGTGGGTAAGTAAACCTACAAATCTCGTCTGTGGGTGTTAGAACTGGTGTCACAGACGTGTTCATTTTATCACTGCGCTTTCTGATGAAGACGTCATGATGAGGATGGATGTTCTTCATCCCTGCGGTGGGCTCAGGTGATGACACTGGTGATCAGTTTTGACGGAGGAGATGAAGCAGACTCGGATCTCCTCTCTCCATCAGATCCTCGCTGACATCCACCATGTTATATCGTTTCTCCCTCCTAAGATGCCCTCGCATGATAGCTGCTGTCACCTCGATGTGACACGAGCAATGGGCGGGGCCCAGCAGCGCCTCAGGTGAGTCTCATAAATAGTTAACGAGGCAGAAAGATTGAATTAAAGGAGACGCTTGAGTGGATGGATGCTGACTTTCCTGCAGATGGAGTGAGCGGGGCTTCTAACCGATCCAGCGGTCAGAGCAGGATGCTGAAATGAATCAGATTTACATATCCTACCTCTTCATCGCCATCTGAACACACCCCTGATTCCTGACTTTAAAACTATTATAAATCATTGAAAAAGAAATACCTCTGAAAGACAAAACCTCAGTCGGCCGTTTGAGCCTTTAATAATCCTTTTAATAGCATCATCTTGTAACAGCAATGCCTCCACTGTGATGTCTTCCTCCCATCAGCGAAAGGAAGTGTATCTGTCACTGTCTGTATCTGGCATTTTTGTGCAAATATTTGGATTAAAATTGGCTTTTATTTTAACTTTCATGATAATTAAACCTGGTTAAAAGAGATACTGACTAATTTTTTTGTGGTTTTGTGATTCCGTCTAGCCACCCCAACCTCCTTCTCTGAAACTGCAACTTCTTCATGTGTGTACATTTCAAGTTTTGGAGAGGTCTAGTGTGAAACAGACACAGCGAAACAGCATGTCTATTACACTTTTTGCCCTAAACTGGGTTGGAAAATTTACTTAGGGACTAAGTAAAGCGCTATATAAATACAGGCCATTTATGTTGGATTTTGACCTCTGTTTTGTTGATATTTTGTTCTCATGACGAGACGGAAGGTGCCATGGTATTATGTATATATACCACATTTGTCATCTGTACAAGTTATCCTTAGCACAGAATATTATGATTGCATTCTGTGACTGTGGGGGTTGATAACTTGTTCCTATACATTTTTTCTATGCTTGTTATTATTCTTTGTCAAATACCATACAGACTGCTGCAGTACTTTATGTTGTTCTTGACCCCTACGAAAAATCTCACAAAGACATCTTGTTTGTGTAGATTGATGTATGTCAGATTTATGTAATATTGGTAGTACCTTAATTTCAAAATGAGCTATTAGTCCACTTGATGCACATCTTTATCAGCACACTTTGCTATATGAAATCTAAACACTCACTGTCTAATGCTGTTTGCCTATGGCCCTGGAGTGAAGGCAGATGGTCCTTTCCTTTTACATTGTAGATACGTCTTCTCACTGTCATACAATAACCAATGGTTTCAAGGTTTTCAGATTGTTTTTTTGTTGCTCTCCACATTGAATATTTACCTGCGTGCAGCCAAAGTCTGCTCAAACTCAGACTACAGGTGGAGAAAGATAGCTTCGGGTACTAAAACTATGAATATTTATGCAGATATGTGTTTAGCGTCCATATCTGCCTGTTTAGTAAAGGCGTATATGTTGACTGTGTTTCCTCTGGAAGTGGGAAGATCTTGTTTTCTAAAATGTAGTCACCCAAAACTGTTCAGTCATCTTTCTCGCTCTCTCTGGCCTTTTTATTACCACTATTCATGTGCAGCACATCATTAAGATTAATTTTTGAAAACCAATAATGTCCAATAACGTCTTGATGCATGCTCAATCATCCAGGTAAGTAAATCTCCAAAAGTTGATTCTGTTCATCTGGACGTAGCATTTTGTGGGAGAATCATTTCGTCACTCATCCAAGTGACTTCTTTAGTCTCAGCTGACTGCAGGTTTCCCCAATCCTATAAACAGGACATTGCACAGTGACTGAAACTAGCACCACTGAAGGAACAATGGGCTGGGAGGTCATTTCCTTCATTATAATTATACAAATTCTCATGGCCATTGATCAAAGACCACTGATCAATGGCCATGAGTATCATTCACAGAGAGTTGGGGAATGGCTGCAATCACAGCATTGTAAGATGGCGAAAGATGTACCCTTAGGCCCCCTCCTCGATTCAGAGATGGTCTTTCCCTTTTCACATAAATGACTCCGCGCTCAAACCAGCGTTCCTCCCTGTCCAGGATGTGTACATCCTCATCATTGAAAGAGTGTCCACTGGCCTGCAGGTGTGAATAGACTGCAAAGTTCTGGTCTGATGAGGTGGCTCTTCTGTGTTGTGCCATCCGCTTCGCCAGAGGTTGTTTGGTTTCCTTGATATATAAATCCTGGCAATCCTCCTGGCACTTAACAGCGTACACTGTGTTACTCTGTTTGTGTCGAGGACCCGATCCTTGGGGTGGACCAGTTTTTGGCGTGTTTTGGGGTTTGAAAATCACAGAGACACACGTTTAGAAAAAATGCGTCTCAACTGTTCTGATACTCCTGACACATATGGGATCACTACGGGTTTTTGCTTAGGCAGCGGTTGTCCTTCTCTCCTGGATCGGCTGGAACTTTCTTTTGGCGCCTTCCCAGCTTTGACATTGACAGCTTTGGATCTCATCTGTAACTTACAGAAGAACTTATAGCCTTCCAAAACACTAAGTAGTGGTTTTAATAGTGCTGTGTTGATACTATATCTTTAAATAAATGTATATTGTGATTATGGCTGTTGGCCTTTGGGGTGGTTTTTTCTGCAGATCATTGTGTAATTAGATCTCTGCTTTCTGATTGGTACTGGGATCTAACCTGGCTTTCTATATTGTGATTGTTGCTTGTCTTAAACTACACTGATGATGGCTTCATTGTTGTGTTTTTGCACTTTAATAAATGCAGTGAAGTATTTTTTTTTCTCAGACTGGGAGCGTTCTCTTTCTTTTCTTGGTTCTCATGTTTAAAGAAAGACGGCGTGAAGCAGCAGAGAGCGCTGGGCCGAGGGCTTGTGAGGCAGAAAACATGTAAAACTACAATAATAGGCGCTGACGTTCACTGTCAACACTCGTTTAATCACAAACGTCTTTATTTTTAACAAACAGAATCATCAGAGAGCAGAAATACAGAGAAACAACATGACTGCGAACACACCGATACAGCTCGCTCTGTGTGTGTGTGTGTGT
>NW_005187616.1:753992-782867 GCF_000239375.1 Pundamilia nyererei | reverse complement strand
GTGTGTGTGTGTGTGTGTGTGTGTGTGTGTGTGTGTGTGTGTGTGTGTGTGTGTGTGTGTGTCGAGGTGTGGGTGGAGGGGGTATTAGTCACCAGAAATGGCACAGAGCCGCTCTCTCTCTCTCCCTCTCCCTCTCTCCCAGTAAGTGGGTCACTCCATCTGGAGCAGAATATGGAAAAACAGCAACACAACATTTTCTACCAAACAGCTTAACACACACACACACACACACATACAGACACGTAGAAGAAAAAACGCTTGTTTCAGTCTGTCTGAAGTCAAAGTACCAACACTGAAGCGTTAGCCAGTCGGCTGCTTAGGTCAGATATCACTCATTTAGATACTGGATTAGATCTAAAGGGGTTCAAGAGTTTATTCTTTAGATCTCTAAAATGCAAACTAACTATGTGTTAGTTACCTTTTTCATGTATTACATGGATTTTTTTAATCACTACCTGAACCTAGTTAAAAGCGCACCTTCTGACGGACTGTGGACTAACTTTTACAGTGCTGTGGAAAAGTATTTGCCTCTCTCTAGATTTCATATTTGTGTCACTTAAATGCTTCAGATCATCAAACAAATGTTAATATTAGACAAATATAACCTGAGTAAATGCATAATGCAGTTTTTAAATTTATTAAGAGAAACAACGTTATCCAGACCTACCTGACCCTGTGTGAAAGAGTAGTTGCCCGCAAAACCTAATAACTGGTTGTGCCATCCTTGGCTACATGAACTGCAATCAGGCATTTGTGATAACTGGCAATGAGTTTTTCTCACCGATGTGGAAGAATTTTGGCACGCTGTTCTTTGCAGAATTGTTTTAATTCAGCTACACCGAGGGGTTTCAAGCATGAACAGCCTGTTTCAGGTCATGCCAAAGCATCTCAATCGGATTTAAGTCTGGACTTTGATGCTGACCTTAACTGAGGAAAATAGGCCTGCAGTTCTTTAGATGGTGTTGTGGGTTCTTTTGTGATCTCCTGGATGAGTCATCAATGCACTGTTGAAGTAATTTTGGTATTCCCACCACTCCTGGGAAGGTTCATCACTGTTCCAGTTTTTCTCCATTTGTGGATAATGGCTTTTGCTGTAATTCTCTAGAGTCCCAAAGCTTTAGAAATGACTTTAATTTTTTAAATTAGGTTGAAATTTCTAAAACAAACGAGGACCTCCTGTAGTACTTTAGAAAAGCTGTTGTACCTCTAAATTTCCAGTAAGGTGTTTTACTTTCTGAGAGCATTGCCACCGGGTGGTTATCATCTGTAGAGGATTTCTTTTCTCATATATTGAGGTTTCTCACATGACATCATCTGTACATATAGAACGAGACACAACCATCAGTTTGGTGCGTGGCTCCTGTAGGTTGCTGGCTGTTGCTGGGTGAAATTGGCTGCAAAGAGCGTGTTTCACCAAAAACCTCATTATGGTCACTGTGGTTGCCTGTAGTTTGCGTAGAAGATACCAGCGTGTCCACAAACACAGGCCAGCCACCACCGGGCAGCAGTACTGTAATGCACTTCAAAGCACTTTAACGGTTTTACTGCCACTTTGAGAGTTGCTGGCAAGTTTGTAGACAAATCAACCACAACAATCACAAGGTTTTTCTTCCAACTGATCAAAGAGCGTTTTTACCTAGCGACCAGATTGTTGTAGACAGGTGTTTAGTCCTGAGTGATTGGGGCCTTTTTTATTCATCGTATTTTGTCACCAAGATTGTCACAAGTCCACAATAATATAAACTTGTCCACCACTAGGGGGTCAATGTCTACAAAAGTCCTGTTGTGAAGACAGCAACACCACGTGAGAAACTGGGACTGTTGTAGAGGGCCGTTCAGTTCTAATCAATAATAATTTTCTCGCTTTATGAGCTTTTCACTCCACAACAGTGCCAGTGCGCTGCATTGTCTGCTTTGCTCTAGATGGGAGCACAATTTATGAAATTAACATACTATGAACTTGAAACTACTCATTGAGACCATGACCCCATCAGGAAAATGTTTACTAAGATCATAAATCAAGCGGGAAATTTGCCATTTTAACCAAATTACTTCTTTTTACACCAGATGAGTTATCCCACACTGGGCATTAAAAAATAATGCAGGGTTAACGCTGTAAGGGCGTCTGTTACATCATTTTTTTAGTCTTTATACCAAAATTGGTGACAACCTTTGATTAGCAGTTGTGTGAATAACTGGTAGAGAAAAACACTCAGCTGTGCAGCCTCTGTGGAGCTCTGTGTGTTCTTATTGAAGGTGTTATTGTTGGGATTTGAGGCTCCATTTGAGAGTCAACTGAAAGCAGCCAGTTTTTCTGACCGGCCTGTGTGTTTTACTAATAACAGTGTGACTGTATTATTAAAGGATTTCCATAAACACTGTCATTAACACGACTGACTCAGTTTGGCTCTGTCAAAAAACAGACTCCAGCCTTTCTTTCACCTGTTTGGTCAAACTGTAAATGCTACCTTTATTCCTAAGGAGTGCCATCTTTTTTCACTAATACGTTATCTGAATAATTTATTATGAAAACTGCATTTATGAATCAACATTTGTATAAAGATGAGTGTCAGTTCATTCTCGACTGAAACTGACACACAAGAGCATCAAGAGTGTGTCAGTGTCTGACCGAGCTGTTTCACCCCCACGGTTACAGCTCATAGCTAATCATCCTGTTTAGAGGAGCATGCTGACTCCAGATAACATTTGAAGCATTATAAGGAAAAAGTCGAGATATAAATCTTAAGTGCTGTTATTGGTTGCAAGACGAGAAGAAAATGATGATGGGGATGATGGGGATGAACAAACGGTCTAAACAAGCCGCTTCAGTCCTGCTGCTCTGATTCACGGGGAGAGAAATCACTTCATCCTGATGACTCACTGATGAGTTCAACAGGCAAAAAACCCTCCGAAGATAAATAGATGGATACACTGTGTGCTCAAAAGTATATGGACATCCTTGTTCACAACCTCTAACGGATTGGCTGCTCTTTGACAAGGATCTTTTCTTAGATCCTTAACAGTGCTGTAGGGGTCCTAAGGGTGGATTTTGGTGACTGTGGACTTTTCCTGTTTGCTGAGACCACAAAACATTTTTTCTAAACTTTGACTGAGTCCTGTGTTTCCTAAAAGCAACCATAGATTATATGAGTTATGATGGAGCCACTAGTAGTAGATAGATTTTGGACTGCAAAAATGTTTATGAAAGATTCACAGATGTTGGTCAACTCAACACATTTACCTCACTGTATTTATATAAAATTGAATCTTGTTACACTTTCTTTTATAACATTTTTGCTTGTTACGAAGGAGTTCTGCAGGTTTGAGGATTTCAGCATGTCTCAGTCTTCTGCTTCTCTTGAATATCTCAATATACAGTAAATCAAAACTGGGAAACGTAATAGGGAACCATCTGATGTGCAAATTTCCCCAAATTTCTCAAGATGAAACTGAAAAAATGTCCCTAAAGGCCACAACAGAGACAACACTCCCTTTACATTTCAATGGATTTGGTACTTTCATTATGTGAACAGAACACCCAAGGACACTATTGTAAAATGAGTGTGATGTGCTTTATCTCTGTCATAAGGCAATCTCCAAAATCCCAGCTGCAAGTGTCTAAAAAAAGAGAGAGAGAGAGAGAAGCAGCGGTTGAATGTTTCATCACTGGTATATTGACACAAACATCTGAACACAGCAGAACAAAGTGAAGCGTAATTAACACAAACCAATTTATAATAAATAGACACGAAGAGGTTGAACAAATCAGATTGTACATACACACATTTCAGTATATTAATAACAACAACTTTTATACATTTGTACAAAAATAGAATCATTAGAGACATCAAAAGCCTCTCTCAAGTTCAAAAAAATAAATATCTGCTTGACACTTGCCAACAGTATATTTGAGAGTCTCTGATTTGTCAAACACAAAACACGAACTCTAAAAGAAACATCTGTGAGCAGTAAATATTTCTGTCTGTCTTTGCAGTTACATGTTTTTCTGTCTGACAGCTGCAATCTGCAAACGTGATACAGATGCTGATTGGACAGTAAAGCCAGTGCAAAACAGAGTCTGAAATAGAAAGGGTCAATTAGCCTCATGGCTGCAAATGTGATAAAATATCAACCAGCACACTGCATAAACAACAACAGGATTGTTAGGTGAGTAAACAACTGTACGACTAGATTAAAAGCCCAGTCTGTTAACTTTTCACAATATAAATCTGAGGTGCACCCACATCCAAAACTTAGAAAATCCACAACAACGTGTACAGTTATCAATCAACAAGGTACCCTCACATGTAACACAAACTGTGGGCTGTATTCTTTGTATCTTGGAACCAGTTGTGATCTTTTAAATGTCTGTCATAAATCAGCTTTTAAAATCATACAAATTCAGTCAGGCAAAGTTTGGACCTTTGGGCCCACTAATGCCCACTAATCATCCTCAAGACCCCTCCAAACCCCCTAGGGTCCTCTGGAAAGCTATTAAAGACCTCAGGAAGTTTCACAAGGACTGAATTAACCTCTTTATGGACCTCACGGACCCCATCAGAGACCAGAATTTGAATATATACTCAGGGAAACTTGGCAAAATCATCAGTGATTCTCACGTACCTGTGCAATATTCTCAAGAATATTTATACAATTTTAAGGAAATCTGCCTGTCATTAAGAGCCTTCCCTCAAAGTCTACAGTCTAGTACCTTGCAAAATCCCATTAGGGCTCTCAGGATACCTGTTCTAGGAACTTATGAAGGCCCTGGTAGAGGCAAATACCTTGGGGAACTACAACCTATATCTAAGTCCACCAGAATTCATTCTAGTACCTGTACAACCCTTATAATGATCTCACCCCTCCAGCACCTCAGAGTTCTCCCAAAGGCATTATCAGTTTTGTCAAGGCCCTCAGAAATCCCATTAATGACATTGACTTCAGGACCTCAGAGCTGTCTGACCAAGGACAATTATTATCCTCAGACTTCTACCACTACAGACTTTTACAGTGTACTTAAGAAACCTACAAGGTCATTAAGGACATCTCAAAACTTTTCAAGTTCCAGTGTTTGTAGGATTTCTAGGTAAAGCTAAGCTCACCCAAGTATCTCTGGAAGCCCAGAAGGGAGACCAATATGGACCTCGGGATCTGCACCATCTGCAGAGGTTTTCCTATCCCTCCTTAAGGACCTCATTTCTGCAGAAACCTCAATCTTTAGATAAATATACATATGAAGAGCATTATTTTTCATACCTGAATATATCTGAGTGAATTTTCCTCCCTGTATGTTTTAATTACATTTAGAAATGTCCGTTTGACCTTGAATTGAATCTGAAATGTATTCACGAATGCTTTATTCCAGCATCCTCAGATGTATCGTTCTCTTTGTCAAAAAACCTTGGAGGCCCATTACAGCCAGGTGATAAAAGAGATTAAATTCTTTCTATGACAAAAATTTAAGAGTCAACAGAACATGTTTTCAGTCTAATTTTGTGGCACAAATCTATGAATATTTTTTATTTCCATCTATTTTTCCAGCATCAATGGGCTTCTATATAACCTGCTAACAAATGCACCAAATAAACTCACTTACATGAACCATTATTTTTTTTTATAAGATAAAAAGTAAATCAGTAACAACATCAGAATAATGAATATTAGTCAACACTAATTTTCTTGTTTCACAATAGTATGAATATAAAACAGATATGAAACAATTCCTTTTCCATAATAACAGTTCATCATCTGCAGAAAAGTAAACAAAGAGTCAAATACCTTAACTTTTAAAAAAAATAATTAAATTCTTCCAACACGGGATTGTTTTGCACGCGGTCACACAAAGTTAAATGTGAAAACAAAAAGATTTAAATGATTTGGATTCCCTTTGCAAAGTTATACACATTTAAACTTAAAACAAGTGCAGATCTTACTGTGCACTTCCTTTGTTTGTAACTCAAGAAAAATCCCAGCAGATTACTCTGACAATCTTTCAAAAGTATTCATGAACACCAAAACTTGCATGTTTATGTTTGTCCCTCTGGAGCCATTCATTTGCCTCTGGAACCATTAGCCTCTTGAATTTTCAAAACTGCCACCATTTTCCAAAATTGCTATTAATTCCAGCCTAGAAAAAAGCAATCTTTATGTGTCGTGAGTATAAAAGGTGGACATAGCGTTCATGTCTGAAGAATGAATCCAATGTGGAAAGACGTTCGAAATTCATCCTTTTTAACATCTACCAGGAAGCATCTGCTCTGGATGCAAAAACATATCCAGTCTGGCAGAAGTCTGAGGAAAAAGGATGTTTGAACTTGACCTCTCTAGACCCTAACCCTAACCCTTGCTGAATATATGAGCTCAGTCGCGGGTTTATCATCACTTTGAATAAATCCAAACATAAGTTAATTGTCTAAACTGTCTAAACTGGTCTTAAAGGAGGATTGTTGAATAACAATCTGTAAGTCTTTAGCCAGGGTGTGCATGTGCACATACCGGTTTATGTGTGGTTTCATAGTCAGACCCACCCCATCGTCCGTCACATCTAGTTTCAAAACATTGAAGGCGGCAGTGAAATCTAGATGTGAAATCTTCCTCTAGAGGACTGAAAACAGGACCTCACAAACCAGTAGATGGTAAAAGATGAATACATACACCTTTTATCTTTTGAATTCCACATACTTGCCTTTGGGGAAGTCAAATTTACGCCTTTAAAGCTTCTTAAGAGCTACTTTGTTTCACATTTACAACATTTTTTACAGTTTCAAACATAAAACACAGGTTAAACTGCAATTGAACTTTCATTAGGACAATGTAACTAACACTGAAGAGACTGCTGAATATGATCCAAAGAAAGAGAGAGTTATATGTGTCAGACCTACAGGCGTCACATAAGCTGCACGTGCTGTGCAGGTTGAGAGATTATCCTTCTATAACCTTGATATGCATACAGCAAATGGTAGGCAGGTAGGGGTCAATCCAAGAAATCTAGTTGAAACAAAAGTACCTCAACAATTTATCCCCTGTTCACAAAAATTTTTGGAAAACAAAGTTGAGCTATGATACAAACAAAACTGAGGTGTAATTTAAGAGTGTAATTTTAAAGTGGACTTATATTTGGTCAAATGTGTATCTTTTTGTTTTTTTGCCACATTTGGTGGCCATCATGAATTTTCAAAAGGCTAATGATTACCTGTGAACATTTTGGTACTGATGAAGTACTTCTCTGGGAAAAACATAACTTTAATGTCATTTCTTTCTCAAAACACTTTGAAAAACCTCCATCAACAAATGTGACTTTGTAGGCCAGACTGGAGCTTAAAGAGTGATTAACATAATCAGACTACATACCTTTGCTTTAAAAACAGAGCTGTTGAAGTTGAAAGATATTGTTTGTAAAGAAGCCGGTCTTTAGTTGCATTAACACACTGTTATGAAATTAAAGAGATTAAACTGATAATCAGATTACAAAGCAAAAAAAAACTAAATAATGCAGCAAAGATCATGTTAAATGAAAATGATTAAAGAAAGTTTCTTCTGACCTTGAAAACAGATGTTTGTAAATTATGACAAGAAACCACAGTTACATTTCCTACTCTGTAAATAAAAGTAATCTGATTACATGAAAGAGTTTTTCATTTCATTTCGGTATTTTGATGCTATGATAAATCTTCTCAGCTCGCACTGTAAAAACAATATTTTTTAGATAATTTACTTCATCTGTAACATCTTAAATATGTTTTTAGTGTGAATAAAAAAAACAGAGGTGGAAGGTGTGATGTGTGAAAAATGTTGTGAGCGGTTCATAATAAATGTGGAAATCTGACAGTTTGTTCCACTTGTTAAACAAATGCATTGTGTGGAATCTGAACACTTTAAGTCTCAAATGTTGCCAGGTGTTCTTTAAGAAGTTGTCGTCCGTAATCCAAACCTTGCTTGCATTCTTCCATTTGCTTCCTTTCCAGTCTCCTCTGTAAAGCTCCGCCCCCTTTGGCTAGGTGACAGAGAGTTTCCGGGACTCTGAATGCCGTTAACATCCACCTATCCTTCTGGAGGCGTTGATGACACGAGCCGCTTACTCTCTGCTCGCTCCAACTGAAAGCACAAGCAAAATCTTAAAAGTAAATGGCCTCTTGGCATATTCTCGCGATGTCCCGCCTCCTCAGCAGCTGGAGTCCTCGCTGCCGGTGCCTCCTCCTCCGGCCTTGCTGGCAGCTGATGAGCTTACCGAAATCTGGCAGCCATTTGTGACGTGACTCATGACCTTCTGTTTCAGCTGAGCGACCTGTTCTCGTAGCATAGCGGCGGTGGAGGCCAGGTCCGAGTTCTGGCTCTTCAGGACTTTCACCTTCTCCTCCAGCCGTGAGATGCGCTCCAGCTTCCGCTTGCGACATTTAGATGCGGCAATCCGGTTGCGAAGTTTCTTGCGTTCTGCTTTGATTCGCTCCTGTGTCTCCAGGTCGATTGGCGAGAGCGACGGTGGCGAGGTGGGGTCCCCTGCAGGATGAGGGACCTCAGGGACAGTCTGCGGGGCATCCAGGCCTCGAGGGTGTGGCTGAGGTGCTCCAGCTCCACCGTGGCCTGAGCCTCCACCATATGCCATCTGCCCTCCAGGGTATGGCATCTGGCCCGGGTTGTAGCTGCTCAGGTTGGTGTAGATGGGCATATCTCCGCCTGACATCAGATTCCTCTGGTAGGACGCCTGCAGGGAGACACTAGAGGATGAAGGCGGAGACATGGGCCCACCTCCAACCAGCTGGTTCTGCTTGTGAAGGTCTGCCAGTGCCTTGACAAAGCCATCAGCAAATCCTTCTTGCTCGTTGGTGGCCTGGTTGCGGTACATGAAGGGATTGGTGGAGTTTGGCACCGGGCTGGTGGTGACCAGCCCCTGGTTGGACTGAATGATCAGGTGCTCCAGATCTGGGGACGCCAGCTTTAGCAGGTTCATGTCTGCTGAGGATGCTGCAGAGGACGCTGCTGATGTCATCAAGGAGCTGTTGCTAGCCAGCCCCAGGATGTTGGGGTTCCCACCCCTCCCTCCTGCTCCACCACCACTGGGGAAGTGGTGACTTCCTGCCATTGACATGGCTTTCTTACTCATCAGCATCTTGTTTCCCGAGTAGCGCTCGTATTCGGCGATCTGGCTGAAGCCGGGCACAGCGGGGGAGTCATCGTGGTAGAAAGGAGTCTCCATCTTGGCCGTCATTGACAGAGAGGCGTCTCAGAAGAAATCTTCATAATCAGATTAACCTGAATATGAGAGCTGATTGAAACGTTCCACTGACGTCTGCGTCTGGAGGATGAAGGCAAGACGAAGAGAAGAAAAAGAGTTCCTGCAGGAGGAAGAAACATGTTTGTGAGAGGAAGAGGAGGACCAAAACAACAGGACAATCACTACCCCTCACCTCTCATTCTCCTGCTCTGTTTGTGGGTTAATTTCACCCTGAGCTAAGGCTGAAGGAACACAGCCACCTCTAATTTGACAATCATGCTCACCATCTTTTCTATTTCAGAAATGTATTTTCATGACATCAAATATGTGTCTGCATTCACGTCTTCATACTGTTTGTATCCTTGTTTGTTCCTGATTTTACAGACAACATGCCTCACTGCATTATGACTCAGTGATGTTCATCAGAAACAAAAATGTTTTAATAGCACTTGCATATCCAGCTCCAAACTTAACTACACCTTGTTCTGAAAATATGCTCAGTTGTATGGCCTCTAAACTTGACAGATTATTGCTTGTAAATATTTCATTTACAAAAAAATTGGATTAAAGCTTCTTTTCAGTTGTCTGTGCTATCAAAAAACCAAGAGGTTTAATTTACAAGCAAATTAAAGGCACACGGGTTTTCTAATTGTATGAATAATGAGAAATATGTTCTTCTTATTTTAGTCCTGCTGATTATTTCCAACTACACCCTCCTGCACTGTAGCCAGTCGTCCTTGTTCTACTCTGCAGTCTCTGTGAGCTCAGCACATGAACCAGCTCTCCACCTGTTGCAGGTTCTGGTTAGGGTGATGCTTGAAGTCCCAGCAGAGCAGAACAAAGAAGCCATTGCCAGCTGCAGTCCAGGAGGGTGGAGTTGGAGTCCATCTAAACATGGGATGAGAAACTGAAAGAAATGAAAAACTGTCATATCAGCAACCCAACCAGTGTTTCCCACTAATGTGAGTTCTTCATAGTAACATCTCTAACTGATCAGCTAACCCTATAGCAATAATATGAGCTGCTAAAATTCTCTAAAAACCAAGAAAAAGTTCTCCTTTACAAGAGGCTACACTGGTGGATTCTTTATGAAAAGAAAGGAGCCCCACAATTCACAACACACAGTGTTCTACACTTTATACTTACAAGCTGCTGATATGTTTCTGACCTCCAACGACAGGCTGTTACACTTAGACCTAAATTCAATATGCTGCTGTAATAAAATCTGCTTCCTTGCAAGTTGTCGCTTTCTGAGAACAGCAAATATTTGTGAGTCTTAATAAAGGCAGTTGGTGCAGTGGGTCATCTCTCCTGGGAGACGGGGGAATATGAGTGGACAGGATGAGCAACTAATGTAACTATGACAAACATTTCCACTTTTAAAAGGCAACAAACGTCTACACTTGGAGGATGATCCTAAAGCAAATCCACCATGATCCTTGCATGGGTCTTCAGTAAGGCTGTTACGGTGTAAAAACTAGAGCTGGCTAAGTAAACGATACAGGATCCTGTCAAAAAACAGTTATTACAGAGTGTCTTACACATCCCTGATTATGTCGAGATTTCCCTCCAAAGGTGAGATTTACAGCTTGTTTAAACTTGTTCACTGGGCTGCTCCACTAGTGAAACCTTGATATGATGAGCACTGATGGTCTGATAGAAAGGAGTAGATGTACTCCTGAGAAGAAAGCTCAACGTTAACATGACCGTTGCTCACTGCAGGAATCCATCATGCTGTAAACATTATAGAGGAGTCTGTTTCAGGTATTTATTGAAGTCTCATTAAATGGACAAGCTGTCGCCTCGTTCTCTTTCAGCAGATTTGCAGACGTGGGTGAAAAAAATGACATGCGCTCAAGTTTGAAAATCCTGGGATTTCTTGGGCAATTTTTTCCAAACTATAATGTCTGATTGTGTGAAGTGATTTTAGTGAAACTTCACTTTTGAATTGATTGAATACTTTTGTAGTATGCAGTATTTTTTGTAGATGCTTTGTGTGAGCTATTCTACTTGCTGTTATAGGTTTTGTTTGACATTTTGGCTGCTGCTACAGTATTTTATCAACTTTTGGGAAAAATAAAGCATGTCTCATATCCTATGAGTTACTGACTCAGAGAGTCAATTCAGGTCAGTTCAAACTTTACCAGCATGTGTATGGTCGTGTATTTTTAAAGTTTCTATCTCTGCAGCAAGAGGAGCTGAAGCGACTACACGACAGTGAGCTAATTTACTCAGAATCTGACCGGTCTGAATGCCTGCAACAAGATCAGCTGCACTCACTCCTTGAATCGTCTTTGGATGATACACCCAGTCATACCAAAGCTTGGAAAATAACCATTTGTGTTCTAGGATATAAATGTCATAGATTTGAAGAAAACATTGCACAACCATTTTTTCCCAAACCACAACATTTTCTAAACCTAACTCATTAGCTTTGATAACAAGTGACTTCTTATCAGTAATTAATGATACATTAACGATCACCTAAACTGAGTGTAAAAATCAGTCATGGAATGACCCGACTTGTGGTCTCTGGTGTGAGCAGTGAAATGATTCATTCGACTGAAATTAGGGCTGTTCCTGACATTTAATTTGTGTTTTGTATCAGGAGGGAAACTAACACTAGGAAAACAATGAAAACTGGGCACATTCCAACAGAATGCGGTTAAACATCGGTCGTACAAATTTACGAACCATTTGAAATCATTATTCACCTCCCCCAATAATTACTGTTTTAAATGTCACTGAAGAGTGGGAAACTTTGTCTAATGTGTTACGCTGCTCACACGCAATGCTAAATTAATTTGCCGAGCGTTGCTAATGTCAGTATGGCTAGCACATGTGGCTCTCCGTCCTTGCATGCTTCCACGTGCCTTGTGGTTAATGTGGTTTTCATTTTGCTTCAGTTCTTATGTCAGCTTACTCTGACACCACTGATGTCCTGCAAACCCGATCTGGTTGGTGCGGATGCCAAACTTCGCACATTTACATCCTCTTGTCAGAAAAAGGAGGGCCCTCCGTCTGTCAGCAAAGGTCGGCTTTTATCAAAATAATTCACTTAACCAGCTGGCATTTCTGGCACTGACCAGCAAGAGCAGCAAATTTAAAAGTCAAATTTGTCAAATATGTATGTGGACACGATGAAACTGGACAGATAAGATTTAATTTCATTAGATTAGAGTTTGAGGCTATTTCATGAACTGTGTTTAGGGTTGCCAGGTTGGGTTGCCAGATGGGTTAGATATATAGATTTCTTGGAGATGGTTTTGAAATAGGAGAGAAAGCTGGGGAATATGAGAGTGCTGGTGGGTATGGATAAACCCTCCAGAGATAATATCAAAGCACGTGTAAGCAGAGGATTTATTTATTTATTTTGTTGACAGCAGTTTGAGAGCGTTTTTAGAATATTTTATATTAAATATTAGAGATAAGTGTTGCACCTGTCTGAATGGATTGAAGTCTTTGTGTTTTAATGCTTCATTTCTTCTCTCTGTTTATCTGGCTTTACTGTGTGGGTAAAACAATAGTGTGTATTCTATATATAACAAGTGTTGTTGGAGCTTTACCCCTTTCAGTTCTTAACCTCTTCTCCGAGTCCAGAAAGACAGAAACCTCTAGTCTGTTTCCACAAAAGGGCAACACATGGGTCTGAAAATATTTTTTGCTGAAAAGGAAACACAGTGGTCGAGTTTGAGTTACACGGAGAGACAAATAACCAACACAGTGACAAGCGTCACTGTAATTCCTGAATCCTTTTCATGAATAAAAAAAAAGAAATTACAAAAACATCCCCTCTATCCTTTAACCGCAACAGTTCAGATGCAGTGTGTGTCATGTGGTGACGAAACTGACCACGAGGCGAGACGCTTGAGGAACTGATTCAGCTCAGGTCCACCGTCACCTCGACTCTTTGCTTCCTTATAATTTAATCAGAGCAGCATATTGAGAAATAAGAGAAAAAACCCTCAGAGTAAGAAACAGCAGTCAAGGTCATGCGTGAGGAAGATCTCCCCACAGAAGAGGAGTGAAAACGTCAGATAGAAGTTAGTGTGATAATCACGGGCTGCACACAGGTGATTATCTGAGCTCAGGTGACTAACAGCAGCCCAGCACGATGAGTCTGAAGCTTACAAAGACAAACAGGCTAATGTGACATTGATGCAACTCTTAAAGTTAAAACAAGGGACAACAGGCGTCACTTGATGCTTAAGCTAATGCAAAAACAGCTTAAACATCATGGCTCTGAACATACTGGAACTTCTAAGACTTTGAATTTTTATATTCTATTCTATCAGCTTTTAAAGTATGTCTGGTCTGAGATGTTGAACCAGTAAGAGCGATCTGGTAGGCTCTAATGGATGCATATTGTTATGATTATTTAGTGTCTGTAGCATCATTGTCTCCAGACTTTTCAGTCTGGAGGCAACACCTAAAACAAAGTTTTAAAATAAGTGGTAACTGTTTTATTTAACCCAGCCTATAATCTATTTCTCAATCTTGCTGAATAATGATCATATAAAACAAATTTTACGTTCATTATTAATACTGGTAGAAAACATGTGAAGATTATGTGTATGATTTGAACTTGGGTTTGCTCATTTCAGTTTAGTTTTTACTGTAAAAGTTTACTTTTTAAAATTTATTTTATTTATTTTAATTTATTTAATCAGTCTCAGTTTTAGTCTTTTTAATTCTTAATTTGTCTTAAATTATTTATTTTATGCAGGGTTTCTCTCAAGGTTTTAGCAAAGTCAGAATAGACATTACAGCCCGATCTCACGGCAACAAAACATGACATGGTGACAAAAAAGCAACCTGTTTATTTGTGTTCATGGACACAAACGGTCACGTGTTTTCATGTCAGTCAGTCCACGTGATGAGAACTGGTGTTCAGGGAAAAACAAAGCAAACAGAAAGACGAGAAAATTCATGACCAGAAACAAATCAGTAGATTCAAGACTTTGATTATTTCACAAGCTGTTGGGTAATTACAGTAAAACAGCTTTGTGATGGCAGTTGAGAGTCAAATCTTTAAAAAAAATGCTTCAAAGCATCATCAGGCAGCTTGTGAATCCACATTTTACCAAATTCACAAAAGCGAGAACTGCAGATATGTTTTATTTTATTTCAGTTATCCAAAATCATCTCAGCAAAAATATTTTTCCAAATCTCCTTTTTATCTTTATTTCCATCAACAAGAGTGAAATTAGTTAGTTTTTAGATCAGTTTTAGCTTCCTTTACCTTCAACCTGCATAGGTGGAGTTTTTGTCCTTTATTAAAAAGGAACTTGCAAATGACCACAACAGTAGCCTGAAGGTGCTTTATATCATAAGGTAAAGACTACGTTAACTCACAGAATTAAAATAAAAATTAGAATAAAAATAAAAAAAATATTAAAAAGTAAAAAGCAAGCAGTTGGCGACAGTGGGAAAGATAAACGAATTTTTAACAGGAAGAAACCTCTGGGAGACCCAGGCTCAGGGAGGAACAGCCATCTGCTGTGATTGGTTGTGGATGAGGGGAAGACATATGAGACCAGACAGATGAAAGACCATATTCAGGAACACAAAAAACCACAGAGGAGCCAGAAAACTACAGATTATAAGATGTGACAGTTTTCACAAACTCATTTTGGTTTTCATTGCACAGCACGTAGTTTGAAACGATGACAGCCTAGTCCTGTCACATGTCATGTAACATTTGAGTGCTACGCCCACAAATACTTTTCCCTTTTTTAAACATTTTCAATCCACACAAAAACACTAAAACATTGTCAAGAGCTCACCAAAGCAACACATGCCATTGTAACCCTACCCAGATAGAAATGTTAGCTAGTCATAAGCCTTTTGTTTTTCAAAAGCTCTATTTTCAGTTCCTTTAAATCCTGTTTACATTTGGACAAAAGGAAAAAATACACAAGAAAGGTTATACAAAATGCCCATATATGTGTGGACAGGGCTTGAGAGGTCATGCTAGATTAGTCTGAAACTGTCTAAACATGAAGAGGTGGCACGAGAGTGCGACGGCCATCTTCTACATTTATGCCCCAAACTGTTAAGATTGCACTGCCCTTCACATCTAGCTCTGGGCTTCAAAGAGAGTCTGGCAACCATTCACAGCATAAATGGGTGGGGATGGATCTGACTGATAACATTATAAATCCCACCCTGAGAAAATATGTTCACAGCTCGTATGCCATGTGAACTTATTTTGTTTCACTTTTGAGCAAGTGGGCATCGTTTTTCGAGTTTTGCATCTCCAGCTCCAGTATGAACCCACCACTTATTCCACTGTACGAGCTGGGAAAGCACTGGAATACATCAGCATTTCCATGCTTCCTCCCACCTACAGACATTTAACTCCTTCTTCCAGCCCTCGCCTCAATGCTCCTAAACAAAGCAAGGCGCCTTCCCCACTGTCATCGTTAGTTAGTGAGCAGCGTTTAGAAATCTGGACATCCCACTTTCTTTTACAGACAAAGCAGATGTTTCTAGAGCAACGTCACCTACTTCCAAGGTGCATAAAGAAGAGCATTATTCTAAAAAGGTATAGAAAACAGCCAACCTTACACATTCATGTGCATATCCACCAGTAATCCTCGATGTGATTAGTTGTTTTCTGTAAATGTCCTATTTAAAATGTTGGCTGTAATCTGTTTTATAGCTGACTGATGAGGTCAGAAATGTGTTGGTCAAACAGTAAAGTTCTTACTACTGCAAGTTAACTTCCTCCACAGAACTCCAGCTAACATTCGAATGTTTCTCAAAACTGGCAGGGAAGCTTTAAACAACACAACACAAACACAACTCTGACTGTCTTTAGTCCAAAAACAACACAACACTTGAGCTGGAAGTGAACGTCAGCTCGAAAACATTAGTTGCGCTACTTTAGCTGCAGAAACCAGCAGAAACAGTAAACCTGCTTAATTAATGAACCACACTGAGAATAAGTAAGTCCAGCTTTAACAATGTGTCTTATTACATGTGATTAACCAACACAGTGGCACAAAGAGGTACAAAACCCAATATGTTTTCACTTTACAGACATTTCCATGCATGTGTAGTCATGCTGTTAAGACAAGATACAGGTCATTATTCCCAAAGGTCAGAAGATCCCTGTGTTACAGCAGCCGAAACATTAAACACAGCCTGCAGCAAGTAGAGTAGTTAAAAAACAAAACAAAACAAAAATAAAAAACACTATGACAAAACAAAATAGCTCCATAAGGTAAAACAAAACAAATCAGAGGAGCTGTAAAACAGCAAAAAAAAGAAAAGAAAAAAAGGAGCTCAAAAGATAAAAAATAAAAAACTTTGCAAATTTAAAAAAAAAAGTATAAGAGTATAATAAAATAAAATGGGTCTATACCGTAAATTTGCTCAAAAAAGGGTGTCTGGACCCCGGACCTCTCTTTGCATCTCAGATCAAAAGCACAGTCACAGCTGGAAACTCCCAATCACACCCAACACAGCAGTTTATTATTATTATTATTATTATTATTATTATTATTATTATTATTATTATTATTATTATTAATGTTATTTGTGGCCAATGAAAATCACTGCCCTCTGCTGGACACACGACTTCCTAAACGACCTCCAGTGCAGTGTTCTTCCTTATTTATCATCCAACATGTTCACATTTTCCACAAACACTCCCAAATCCGATGGTAACGTAACTACTCAAACTTCATAAGTACTTAACTATTTTAATTTTCTACCGCTTGTCACAGCTGCCTCCCCGCTTCTAATCCCAGCACTGTGCGGCGTGTTAGTCAAAAAGCTGATTTTTTTTTTTAACATAGAATAAAGAAATATGAAGTGCGCAACAGTTCATTAAACCAGCTGCAGCATTCAAAGCCTGCTTACATGTTACAGTAGATGTGACAGTGATGAATATAAATCCCAGTAAGCAGTGAAACAGTCGTCATATCACACCGAAGCTCGTTAATAGAAAGGTCAAACACCTTCATCCTCCTCAATGCTGTGTAAGCTATAATTTATAATAACAGGTAGTTTTCAGTACCGACACTCTGATCAGTCCTCTCCTCTCAGGACTTCATCAGGTGAAGTTCCGTCAACTTCAGACCGGGTGAAACCAGCGCGAGGCATCATTAACACTACCACCATCATCCTCCCCCTCCTCATCACCGTCCTAACCGACCGCGGCTCGGTGTCTCATCTAACAAAGTCCAGCATGACGAGGCTGGGAGGCGATGAGAGCGGGAATAATGTCTGATAAAGGCTGATACTCACAGAGAGACAGGGAGAGCTGCTGAACCATCCGAGAGCAGAGAGACTGACTCAGAGAGAGAGCGAGGAAGAGCGGCTGAAGTCTCTCTCCATCACAAAGTGACTCACTCTGACGCTTTCTGCTCCTTATCTCTCCAACGCGCCTCTAATGAGCGCCTTTATTTATACACTGACATACTTCACACGGGGAACATATATATGTGATATATATGAGCCGCATAAAGGTTGAAAGCCGTGCCTCACAGGTTGGTAAATTGATGGACCCCCGAAAAAGAACCCCCCACACCGACTCTTCCTCTAACGTCCGCTTGAAGATGACTCCCCCTGAATCAGTCCCTTACACTCCCTTACAACCTGATTCTGAGAGGGGTTTGGACTCCACTCTGACCTCACGCATGACCTTTCCTGGACGTAATTTAGCTTTTTTTTTTTTTATCCCCGACATTATCTCACACTTGTCACTTTTAATCTGTCATCTCACATATATAGGTGTACATGTTCACTTATGCAAAATTTGATATTTTCTACTTTTGAAATACAAAAGAGGCTCAGCTGTGGAGGCTGGAGGGGTTGGTAGTGG
The DNA here is from genome assembly GCF_000239375.1 of Pundamilia nyererei. Classification (NCBI taxonomy): domain Eukaryota; kingdom Metazoa; phylum Chordata; class Actinopteri; order Cichliformes; family Cichlidae; genus Pundamilia; species Pundamilia nyererei. Next base: position 764,823 of record NW_005187616.1, on the reverse strand, counting down.
AGTAAATTATTTGACCTTTTTGGTACATAAGAGACCCAAATTGTACAAGTCACAGATGTTTGTGCTTTATTTGATTCATGAATTCAGTTTGATGATTAATGATCCACAGTGTGGTGGCTTACAGGTACGCCTGATCCCGGGAGGAAATCAAACAAACTGAACATGGAAGCAGCTGAAAGTCGCTTTTATTAATAAAAATTACGTCGCTTGGTTAACTTTAGGCATTGAGGACTTGGTTATTCTGATTCAGTAAATTGATGCCTTCTTGCTTTTCCTACACACAATTTGCACGTATGACATAAAACTACACAAATAATACACAACAAATTTGTGCTCACTGTCCTGAAGAATCTGTATAATTAGTTTCTGTGAAAAACAAAAATTTACTTTTTTGTGGACTGTAAGACTGGACTGTAATTACACATCCTTCTAACAACTGTGCAAAGAGTCTTTTTTTATCTGTTACTCATAACTCAGGCTTAGATACATCACACCCACTGATCGACCGGACCAGTCCCACAACTAAAAAGCAAATATTCACAAAAAAAGTCATGAAAAGTAAACTATTGGTTTGTGTTTATGGATTTAAATTGTCAGGTTTCAGTGTAAGTCAACGGGACTGACTCATCCAGAAAGTTGTATATTTTAAAGCGTGTCACAAAGTGTCAGAGTGTCGTTGATGGTTAATTTATTTTTCTTACAGTTAAGTGGAAAAGTGAAAAACCTTAAGCTTTATTTTAACAGTTACTGAAAGATGTTTCAATGATCAGTAGTTCATGCAACAGTAAAAAGTGTGACAGCCAACCCCGGTCCATCCTATATTTATATATATCCCTGCAGGGAATGTGTCGTAACGGCAGCCGTGAAAACAGATTCTTAAGGGAACTGGGAACAGTTACATTTTACAGTTACATAAGAAAGTTGTTTTTAGTGTCTACAAAGTAACTGATTTTAAATTAATAACTTAGTAAAGAAGAATTCAAATGATTTGTGAAAATCTGTCAAATTTTAGAACCAAAACTGGGTCTGTGGTGTGAGCAGCAAAATGATTCCAACCTCCAAATAAGCGTTTTTCACCAGTTAAAAGAGGAAAATATTTATTTTGTGTATGTGGCTATAAACAAGTGCATACATGATTGCGGTCAGGTTGAAAAAAATATGCCAAATACAGAGCAATACAAAAGTGGCCCAGACCAATAAAACCAGAGCATAAAGCTTGTAAAAAAACAAAACAAAACAAAAACTATATATGTTTAGACAGCATATAAAGACATACAAGAATATTCTCATTTTGCTTTTTAAGAAAATCAAGTGCCATTTTACAGTATGTCTCCATGTTTGACAATTTGTTGTTCCACTTTCAGTGAATCTAATAAGTAAAAAAAAACTTATTGTGTTTGGTTTTTCTGTAATTTTCTGACTCTTCGTTGGGCCTGTTGTAGCCTCAGTTTTAGCCAGTTTATGTTACCTCTTCACAGGTGATTCAGTTTCCGTTCTGCAGACTTTGGAGGACGTACATAATTATAACTTTTGTGTATATCAGTTAAGCTATGTGTTTATCTGTGTTTACTTAACTTTTCTTCTTATGCCTCTATAACATCTTTCACCTTTCTGTCATTCAACTAAAAGTTAATTTAACTGAAGAAAGTAAGCAAGTCTGCAAACACCATTTTAAAGAGTGAGAGTGCTTTGAGGTGTTCATATCCTCTTTAATTTATTTTTAATACTTTTATGCTGCTGTATCTTCTTCCATAAAGGTTTAAATATAATTTTAAAGAACTCTCCACACTGCCGGAAACATCAGTCTGATGTAAAAGCACCAAATTACCTTGAAGTCGAGCGAGGTTACAGTACAGTGGATCAGACCTCTCTGACATCAGTGGGAACAGATGCATTAATCAACAGACAGATTTAATTAAAAATACTATTAAATAATAGATGATAGATGAGTAATGATATGAGATCTGATCATGTTGTGATTTGAAACTGTTTCTGTTGATAAGTAAACATGATTGAGCCTCGCTGTATTCAGCCAACAGCCTAAAGACAAGCTGACAAATAACCACAGTGTGTGTGTGTGTGTGTGTGTGTGTGTGTGTGTGTGTGTGTGTGTGTGTGTGTGTGTGTGTGTGTGTGTGTGTGTGAGGACAGATCAGTGTGTTTTCCTTGGCAACCAAAGTAATTACTGTTCTTACCGTAGGTGGAGCAGCCAACACACACATACAAAATGTTCAATGCCTGTTCAGAAGATGATGAACTGAGTCTTCCTTTAGCTCAGAGAAGCGTGCTGGAGACCACAACACAAGCATATTTAGATATCTGTAAAAAATAATTGTGAAAAAAGTATTTGCCCCCAGCCTGATTTCTTAGTTTTCTTGTTATTTTAACCAACCTCTTTCAGTGCACCATAGGGCAGCTGTGGCTACAATGTAGCTTACCATCACCAGTGTGTGAATGTGTGTGTGAATGGGTGGATGACTGAATGTAGTGTAAAGCGCTTTGGAGTCCTTAGGGACTAAGTAAAGCGCTATACAAATACAGGCCATTTACCATTTAACCTGGCCCTGTGCGAAAGTCTTTACCCTCTTTGTAAAATCACTTTTTAGAAAGCTGAGTTCAAGTTCATTAGCCACACCTATTACTGCGAGACCTGTTGAGCCAAGGAATCACTTAAACAGAACCTGTCTGACAAAGTGAAGCAGGTTAAAAGATATCAAAAAGTAACATGACAGTTTCATTCTACTGTCTAGAAACATCAAAGCCACTCTGGTCAGTCTGGAAAGTGTTACGAAGCAGTTTCTCAGGTTTGGGACTCCATTGAACCATGGTGAGAGCCATCATCTACACATGGAGAAAACCTGGAACAGTGATGAGCCTTCCCTTCTAGGAGCCTACCAACATAATACAAGAGAGCACCAGTGACTCATCCAGGAGGCCACAGGAGAACGCACAACAGCATCGAAAGAACTACTGACCTCACCTGTCTCAGATAAGTTCATGAGTCACCAATAAGACCGGGCAAAAATGGCCTCCATGGGAGAGTTTAAAGAGAAAGCCACTGCACTGCTGTCCAGAAAGAACACAGAGGCTTGTCTCACGTTTGCATCTTGAAAATATTCTGTGGTCTGACGAGACGAAAGCTGAACGACTGAAAGATTGTCAACGATAATCTTTCCTAGCACATTAGAGAGGCCCCTTCACTGTCCACTTTTAAAACACGTCTTAAAACCCATTTTTACTCTTTGGCTTATGACACAGTCTGACCCTGATTTTATTGTTTTAAATGTTTTGTTTTTTGTTTTGTTTTTATATATATATATATATATTTTACCTATCTTATATTATTATTACTATTTTTCTCATTTTTTTAACATGCTCAATGTATCATGTTTGGCATGTCAAGTGTGCAGCACTTTGTGTTCAGCTGGTGGCTGATCTGAAAGCGCTATATAAATAAATTGCTTGCTTGCTTGTCTGCTTGATAGATTTGACTGCAGTGACAGAGACTAAAGCTAAAGACACTCCCTGTTTATTTTTATGCCAACATTATCGTTTTACTTTTTTTAAAAACATCTAGCAAGGCCTCCCAGCTTCAGAGTGATTTAGGAAAATTTTCACAACTTAACAAGCAGAGAAGGGATCTAAACTTTTACCTCCAAGATGAGCTGTGGTTTCTATATATGACAGGCTCTCTAACTCTACACATGGCAGACTGAGGCACGACTGAACGTGCAGTAAATCTAGAAGGATGCAGATCATTTGACTTGCCTATGGGGTATTTAAAAGATGTTGCAGTTACTCCCTGGAGCATCTGCTGGTCACGTAGTGATCAAAACCCTCACCAAAGTCGAGCTGTTACACTAAAAACAGGAAAAATTGTCCGCAGAGTGAAACAGATTTCCCTCAGAAGACAGTTGGCTGTTCAGGTCGAGTTCACTGGAATGCAACGAGGGGGAGAAAAAAAACTCTGAAACATCTGAAAGCGATCAGCGAACATGACATCATCTGAGCAAACAGGCGTGATGACATCATACAGTGCAGGAGATCGGAGAGGAGACTGCAGGAGACGAGGGGGGAAAAGAGGAGGCTGGAAGGGTTAACTCCTCATATTTGAAATGACGTTGACTGTGAAACATCCAAAACAGAGAGTCCGTTTAATCCGCACATGTTTCAAATACAAAAGCATAACAAGTACATAAAAGCTCCAGGCTTCATTACTGTATGGAACAATGAGTGGAAAGATCTGCGTGGGGGACCTTTCAGCACTAACCATGGTGGCCAAAAGTTTATGGGTTCAAAAGTAACTGGACATGATCCAGTGGAGAAAAGAGCTGAGCTCACTGGTGGATTACACATGACTGAGAGACTTGGACTGAGATGGAGGTGACAGCACAAGTGATGATAATGAGCCTCAAACACACAATACAAACAGTAACATGTGTTAGTGTAAGCTGCAGCCACCAGGAATGACAAATGAAGGCAGTGTGGAAAAAACTGCTGTTCCTCCAACGTCCACTAGAGGCAGGCTCTAAAAGTGAGTCAGTCCCATTTAAAATTCTAATTGACTGTGTGCACGTTAGCATATGCTACTTCCGGTGCGGAAACTCCTGTGGGGAGCTTTGTTTCCGGTGTCCTATTCGCGCCTGGTTTATGGTCCAAAACAAGTTAAGCAAATGAATGAATCAAGCGGCGATTTGCATTTCTATAGATGTCTTGGGCATTTACCCAATATATCTGTAAATGATGTTCATCAACTTGTCGATATTTTTTCCCCGCGCCTCAGAGCAAAAGAGAAAATGGATTCAAATGTTATATTTCTCAGCTGTCCCTCGTTTATCGCGGGTGTTATGTTCTAGAAATAACCAGCGATAGGTGAAATCAAGTAGCCAATTTTATTTTTTGACGGTGCAAAACGTTTGGTGGACATCGTGGACATACAGTACTGCACTTCAGAGTCACACTGCTAGCGATCGATGCAGCGATTCTGTACTGTACAGGAGAGACGTCACGGAGGAGATCGTCTGCAGCGATCAGGACGCAGGACACAATGTGACGTAAAAAAAAAAAGCTTGCAAACTTGCACTAAAAAATCCGTGAAACAGCGAGGTGAAAGGTGAACCGCGTTATAGCGAGGGACGGCTGTAATTTTGAAGGTAAGTCACAACATACCCTTCGTACATACTAATGTATAGAAACCCTTACCAGCAATCATTCATTTTTTGTGTGGCTTTTTTCACGGTTTGTTAACATGCTGTGTAGGTGTGTACTTGACTAGCTGATCTCGACATAACGGGGGAAACATCTGGTTTGACTGTTCTTCACCTGTAGTTTGAATGCTGAACATTTGCCTGTTTAAATCATAAGACCAGTCAGTATACAGAGATGTGCTTCTGAATGTGGACGATGTGTCTTCTGCATGCAGTGATGCAGTTCTGCTTGTGTTGAGTGATGTAAACAACTGATCGATCTAAACTCTTTAGACGTCAAAATTGATCATTAGATTGTTTATGACACAACAGCGGTGAGTGTTCCCACCTTCTACTCTTTGTAACTTAACGCGATCTTTCCGTTTTCGAGTTTTGGACATGATTTTGGAGTATATGTTCGCAGTAGCAATTGACTGCAAAGTAAAGCTACCGGAAATGCACAACCCCACATCCGGTCTCAAACCAGGAAGTTAGCGTTTTCTCGTGCACAGGGTCAATTTCACAGCCGAAATAAACACGTTTACAGAGAAAGGTTTGGCTATCTACAGACAGTTTGATCCTTCATAACTACATGTGGGGAATTTTTACTTAACATAGTTGTTTGAAAAATTAAAATGTGGACTTAGCTGCTAGCTATTTCGCGTGTTCTAATTCCTGGAGATAAAATACTGCTGTTTTGTCAAATCATAAATAAAATGAATTGCTCTCAATTTAAAAATGTTTCAGTTTTTGTTGTTTTTTTATTTTTGAAAAAACCATAATCTTTTCATCTAAACCAGGGGTGTGAAAATCATTTTACATCCTGGGCCACAGACAGACCTGTTTCCTCTTCATGTGGCAAACCACTAAAACTGCTGCTTAAAGATTTATGAAAAACACACGCCCAGTTAAAGAACATAAAGCAGTTTAAGAACACATCAAACACTGCTGAGTTTTTCTACCATATTAAAAAATGTTGCTGCAGTAAATCAAAGAAACCTGTTTGTGAAGCTCACCCTAAGAACAGACTGTGGGGACTGATTCTGTTCTAGAGTCAACCTCATGTGGACGATACAGGAACTGCATGTGTTTCTCCAGTGTTTGATTTCTCATCTTGGTCAGAAATCACATGTATCCTCGCTGACTTGTTTTTGTTAGTTTTTTTTCTTCTGTCATTCCAGGAGGGCTGAGGACATGTAGGAGCACAAAAAGAAGGTTGAACTGTTTTTCTGTTTTTGTCCATCAAATCCTTTTGTTATGCACAGTAAGTACAGCCAAGCAATTTGAGATTTCAGTGAGTTTTTTTTTTTTCAACTAACAAGTCATCTGAAATGTGAAAGAGTGCCTGACTAAACTGCTGAACTTAAAGTGATTCATGCCTCTGGCTGTTACTAAAGCATGTAGCTCATTTAAACAAAAGAATCTGTACATGCAGAAAGAGTAGAAGTACCTCAGAAATACAGCTAAGTGCAATTGCTGTGTAAATGTATACATTGCACCAGGGCCGGCCCGTGGCATAGGCCGTATAGGCAAATGCTAAGGGCGCCGTCCATCAGGGGGCGCCACGCCAGTGCCACAAATGTTGAAAAGAAAAAAAAAAAAGTTAGTACTATTATTTCTAAATACAAAAAATAATCCCACGTTAATTAAAATGCAAAGTAAAGCTTATTTAATAGAAATATTATTTGTTACAACATTACACTACACTGCTGATGTAGGGGGCGCCACCTAAAATCTTGCCTAGGGCGCCAGATTGGTTAGGGCCGTTTCTGCATTGCACTCCTAATGTGCGACAGTTCTGGTTGAAACAAACTACAATAAAAATAAAATACATTTAGAGTGTATATGATACATATATTCTGAAATCTCTTGGTAAGTAAGGTACAAAAAAAAGAAGCTTAAGTTTGTTCTCTTGGTCTCATGCAATAGTCTTGATATACTCCCACATTGTCTTGTACCCATAGATTGGTGTATGCTTTTCGTCTGAATGTAATATAATTCCTTCCCTTCATAAACAGTCGGAAATGTAGGTGTCCTGCAGAACTAGTCAAAATGTGCAAAAATACTTCAAACTGTGGAACAAGGAATAAAATGGAACAAAAATGTAGCGCTTTCTCACATGAAGAGGGACACTTAGCCCCCCAAGTGAGAGCTCACCCTCATCACTAATGCTGCACTGGCTCCCTCTAGTGTTCATTACTCATTAAGACAACATCAGTGCAGGAGGTCACATGTTTTTCATGGTGCTTCACTGTCAGTTTGAGCTGTTTCTTTACAACTTTTCAAGTTTCATTGGTTTACAGCATTGAATCAAAGGTTATTTCAGGGTTTTTATGAAAACAAATCAACAGAAGAGACCTCTCAGCAGCTACATGAAAGAAAGATGCTTAGTGGAGAGCAAAGCTCTCAGTCATCACTAGTGATGGGAGTGTTTATGTGTTTGGTCACATGACTGCATCACATGACATGACTTCGCTGTCCACACTGCGATGCGGAAGCACCGTCTTCAAATGTATGCGTTTTCGAGAGCGTTATGAAAATACTGTGTTTTCCTTTGGGAAAACACCGTGTCAGTGTGGACGGGAGGCCAAAATGGAGAACAAACGATGCATTTTCAAACAAAAACACATTAGTGTGGACGTAGCCTCAGTCAGAGATGGCTAAAGATGGTGATATTCATGGTAAGTGTAAGTGTTAGGTCTGAGCTTGCAGGCCCCGCTGGTTCAGAGACTTATCACCCGTGAACAAAGCAAGACAAACAGAGTTCAACCGGTTTTTAACTTGCACGCAAGGGAAGCCTGGTTGGAATCAGGCCCTTGGAGCTGAAAGTTCCTCCACCTGTTCCCAGCCAACCCCAAAGAACCAGTATTCCCTGCAGCCTTTATTCAGTGAACACACAAGCACCACCCATATGGCCATAAAAGGTTAAAACACTGGGTGTGCAACACGTGCGAGCACGTGTGTCTCTGTGTGTGACTTCCTGGTTACAACCGTTTTAACAACATCCCTGGTCATAAAAAGGGTCATCTCCCGCCACCCCTGTATATGGTTTAACCCCTTTAACGGTCCACCATATACAGGCGAGCTCCTAAACGGCAGGGAGTGAACATCCCTTACTAGATAAGAAAACCAGAACCTTCAGATGGAATGTGCCTGCAGTTAAACTCTTTAGCTATAACCTTCCCCACAACCCTACATGTGGGGGAGGAAAACAGAAGAATATCTAAACATGCAGTTTAAGGCAAGGTGTAAGGAGTGTAAAATCTTTCACAATCAGCTGTTTATCTTGTTGAAATCAGTCTGATAGAAACACAACGAGCAGCAGCACAGCTCAGCTAATCCCACTCTGTAACTCTACATAAAATCTATTGGAGCTTGTGATGTAGATTATTTTGGTTCTTTTTTGAGTCTTTGAGTCGATACACCTACTGAATCTCATGTTACCCCTGAATGTGATCACTTCTCTTTTAGGTGTGAGGGAAAGTTACCATTTAAAAAAAAATCATTTGCTTGAGTTTACTACATGCATTAGAATAAGTTGAAATAAAGTTTGCATTTCCTTTTATTAATATGTTTTTATTGTTATACAGTATTAAAATGACACAAGGTTCAGTAAACTTGACAACAAAACCAAACAAAAAAAACCTCCAACTGGTAGAAATGTTCTCTGAAGCGACGTTTTACTTCTGATTTTGCACATAAACAAGTTGAAGAATTGTTGTTAATATGGACCTTTTACCGCTTGGCAACATATATGTGCTGATTTGGCCTTCAAAGAGGTACACATGCTTACCATGAAGTCCACTAATTAACCTTAGGGAGAACTTGTAGGAGTTTTACTGTTCTGCTGTTTCTGAGAACATTCGTTTCTTTCTTTCTTTTGCGTTCTTAAAATATGTGGTAAAGGTGGCTCACAATTACCGGAAAGCATGAAGCCAAACTTACTATTAGAAAGCTTGTTTATGACTATAATTATCACTTCTATAGAGATTCATACATGCATGATATATAGTAATCATACCCAGCATCCACCAGGTTAGGGCTGGGCAGTGAGTCAGAGACTTTATTGAAAGGAAACATCTTTTACACTTAAAATTATGCCTGTTTAGCGTGTGACTAAAGCAAAACCCAACCCTAACCCTAGTTGACTCAATGATGAACTGGTGGATGATGGATGAACTATACAGCAGTTAACGATGCCTGAAGTACTCACATAAGTTTTAAATGTGTTCACACATGCAGCAGCTGCTTGGATGTCTTCTGTGGCAACAAAATGTACGTGAACGAATATGAAAGAGGACTGTCTGGTACGTCCTCAGGATGAGTTGCGGTAAAGGTCTCTTCAGGGCTCTGAGGCTGGTATTCATGAAAGCTATCAATTATACATATGCCCTGCTGGATCTGAAGATGTGATTGTGACTGCTGGTCCTCACCCTGCACTCTCAGGTTATATGAAGGGTTAGGAAATACATCATTTCCTGGAAAAGACAGAACGCCTGGCTGAGATGTGAGGCCTGTAGTGGGTAAAGTAAGGGGTGGCTGGAGTTTCTTCAGAAGCTTATTGTAGTAACCTTTGGGAGTCTGAGAGAAGGAAAAAGAAGGCATGTAGTCCTGGCCAACAACAGGCTGTGGTGCACTAAAATAATCATGCAGCTCCGGAACATCCCAGACCTCCCTGTAGTGTCTCTGATCAAAGTGAAGATGACGAACGGTATGTTCATCCTGAAAAATAAAGAAAATGACCTCACATTCACAGGAAAGACATCTGGATTATGATAGTGAAACCAATAAATAATTGATTAGTACAATAGAAGGATGTATAGATGTAGCATATTAGTCAGCCAAACACTCCTTGAATGGCTCCAGATGTGAGTCAGTACAAAGCATTTTAATTTGCTTGTTTACACAAAAAGAAATGAATTTTGTGGTATTAAAAGGAGAAAAAAAAGACATTTTACTGATGCAAACATTTTAACTTGAGTTAAAGTTGTTTTTGGTACTGGAAACTAATTGGTTAGGTGTTGTTAAGTGCCCCGTCAAAGTTATCCTTTAATGCAGTGGTTCCCAAACTTTTTTTTGTTTTACAAGAAAAATGTTCGCCCCCCCCCCCCCTTCTCGCACGTGCACGTGCACACGCACACATCCTCCAACCACAAACACCCATATTTTGCTCCATTGCGGTTTATTTCACACTTCAAACATTTAGTAAACAATTAAGCAAATGCAAGTAATCTGCAATAAATCACAGGTAGTAATGAAATAAACTACTAACTCTTTTACGTTACGTCTGCACCTACACGGGTATTTTTGAAAACGCAGCTGTTTCATCCACACGTAAACAGCGTTTCGAATCACCGAAAACGGAGATTTTTTAAAACTCAATTTTTCCGTTTACATGTGGACGAGGAATACAGAGTTCATCACACAACGTCAAAGGAATGTGCCCTTTTTCCACGTCACGCTGTGCGCACGTTATTATTTACATGAGATGAATTGCAGAATGGCAGATAGAGACAAAATAGGGGAGACCGGGGATAGTTGTAACATTTTTGACATTTCTGTCTGTAAATTGGAGCTCTTTTAAGGTAGTGGATTCAAAATGTAATGCAAAGTATTTACATGTCTCTGCTATTAAATAGTGCAGC
>NW_005187616.1:741339-742865 GCF_000239375.1 Pundamilia nyererei | reverse complement strand
TTTTTAATCTACTCACTTTGGTATTAGAGTTTCCATCACTGACATCTACTTGGCATGTGATGTTGAGATTACTGTACTTCTGCACAGTCCAGCTCCATTTCAGACTGATGTTTCTGGGGTTCACAGTTGAAGCTGCCACTTTGTCTGGAGCAACCATGTGCACTAAAACAAGAGATCACAACAATCAGCTGATCTTAAAGATTAAGAATAGCCTTTTTCCCTCGTTTTTTCCAAAGTTTTACCTCTTTTGGTCAGGTCCACCCTGTCATGGATCTCGAGCTTTCCCAGAGGATTAGTGACTGTTAAGGTCCAGTTCCTCTCAGCAGCATCCAGCTCCACTTTTTGCGAGCATTTACCCAATTGATGCATTGGTCCAATGTTGCATGGGCTAAAATGTAAAAATATACACTGCTTAAATATTAACAACAACACAGAGCAAAACAATATAAAATCAGGAATGGGGGAAAACAGTTTTTCACAAGTCTACTTAGCTGAAAGCAGTGCTGTTGTAGACCATTGCTATCAAGTTAAAGTGCCAAAAATTGCACTTTGGCCATTTTTAACACATCAAGTTAACACATCAAGTTAAAGCTACTGTCAGCTATTCCCTTTTCACAAGGGGTTACCAGAGCAGGTACCCCTGTGTTTTGATTTGGAAGACTTTTATACTGGATGCCTTTCATACTGCAACTGAAGAGGAAATTTGTATCTCTTCCTGAAATCAAACCAGTGGCCTTTATACTATTTAAAAAAATTGGCCTAAAGTTTTCAAAAATGACCCGTGGAACTGAATCTTTGGCTTGTCTTTATTTGTTGATGCATAAATGCATTATTGCTGTTTTAGTTTATTATTATTTTTAAATTACAACTCACATTAAAAATGATTTTATCCAGAGAAGAAAATAAAAGCCTCTTGGGTGCATCTGGCCATCATGTTGACTAAGCCTGATATCAAGCCATTTCCAAAATAAGTCAAATTTTCTGTTTTATTATTGATTCATCTTCAATCTAAACACCAACTGCGTACTGTAAGTTTGGGGACTCTGCTACAACATAAAACATTTTAATAGATGAAGTTAAATATTACAGTCATGTAATGACGTTTGTTGCTTAACTGCGTAACAGGCTTGTCAGATAATTTGAAACAAATCATAGAAATTAAACAAAGTCAAACATGAAAAATGAAAAACCACTAAATGCAGGTAGGTACCATTCAGATCTACAGATAAGATTAACACAAAAGAGGTTGGCACCTCGAGATTTATCATTTTTACTGTTTCTACTCTTCTGTATGTATGTTACTAACAAGCTGCAAAAATGTTTCAGGAGCAAGGTTATAGCAGCGTGCAGTTATTAAATTATTAATTTTTATTTTAAAGAATCCTGATAGATGTTTGATTCTCTTTGTGACTATTAATCACAGTGAGAATAAGGAAGAAATGCTTTAAAACACACACACACACACACACACACACACACACACACACACACACACACACACACACACACACACACACACACACACA
>NW_005187616.1:739095-740435 GCF_000239375.1 Pundamilia nyererei | reverse complement strand
CTTGATTGGTTGTTGTATTGGGACCTGAGCCGGACTGAATGGCGAGCACACTGCGATGGTAAATGGGAAGTCCATTTCCAGGAATGAGTAGATCCTATCTGTGCAGGTGCCACAACAACTTCACCCTACAACATTATCATAAACACATTAGAGGAACAGCTTTTTGTTTGGAGGCTACAGAAGTGAAGATTATAGTTACCCATAATAATCTCTTACATTGTGTTCAGGTTTGTCTGCTATGAGAAGCTGCAGCTCGTACACGAGCCCATCTCGTATAACAGAGCAAGAAGGGTCATCTTCCCACTTTAACAGGAGTGTCTGATCGTTGTGGGCAAGAGTTACATTCTGAGGTCCACAACACAACACACCTAAAGGAGAAATTCCATGTTTAAAGTGGAACACTGAACGAGTCTTAAGCTTAAAAACATAATTGTTGGGCTATTTGAACAGCAGTCAGTAAAGACACAGGATAGTGGTGCCAATAGCGTTACACTTTTCTCAGTACCGATGCTCTGTTAAAGCCTCTGGTTTCTAGTAATGTCACCTTTAGTGCTGTTACCTTTATCAGTGGCAATCCACTTCTTGGATCTGATACTACTAGTCATTTCCAAATCAAAACACTCCTTAAACTCATAAAATAAAACAAACACTGAGCCACCACTGCGAGTTAAAAACCAGTGTGGCTTTTCTCCTGGGTGCTACAATAAAGTTTAACACCCTTAAAAAATTACTGTACTGTATACGGTCCTTATATTCCGTGAAACAATATTTGCTCTTCTGCGAACCTAGAACTGGATCTAATATTTGAATCCGCAGCTACTTTTTTTTTACACTTTTTCTCTCAGATCAATCTTCTGATTTACAATCTTCTTGACAAGACTGCTCAAAGACATTTTATATCTATTAAAGGATGATACCACAGACCTTTATGGCAGGGTAATTAAACTACTACTTAAAAAGCAGTCACTTGACCCAGCTAATTATTATAGGCCATTTTCTTTTTCAGAAATTCTTGAAAAAGGTTGTTAAACAGCTAATAATTTATCTGCAAAGGAACAATTTATATGAAGAGTTTCAGGTAGGATTTAGAATTCATCACAGTGCAGAAGCTGCTAGGCTACTGCTGACCGTAACATTTTATCACAGGGATTAGAGCACGCTGTAGGTATTACAGGTACTGCACTGCAGTGGTTTGAATTAGTGGTGTGCGGATCGATATTGAAATATCGATTCTTCCGATACCAGTAATTTACAGGGAGTGCAGAATTATTAGGCAAATGAGTATTTTGTCCACATCATCCTCTTCATGCATGTTGTCTTACTCCAAGCTGTATAGGCTC
>NW_005187616.1:728574-737671 GCF_000239375.1 Pundamilia nyererei | reverse complement strand
TCTAGAATCAATTTTCATATTAAAATATCGATATTTTAGTACTTTGGGGTAAATTTGTAGTTTTTCATTAACAGGAACAAAGTGGAAAGAAACTATATCATTCGGATTGTCTAAATTGGAAGGAACTATTTCCTCTTACGCCTTTCATAGTCATGTGCAAAACACAGCTGTATAAATGTGTCCAGCCCCTGGCGTGCGCACTCACAACAATGGCTGAGCATAAATGGAGTCATGTGTGCGCACATATTTTACCTCCACAAACGGCCGAGGCGCGGTTTGCGATACATGTGGCAAGACAGTGACGTGTTGTGGCAACACCACTAACCTCGTCAAACACCTGAGAGTAAATCACATCACAGAATATGACGAGCTTATGTTGAGGCGAACTGAAGAGGAGGAGAGGGACAGGTGCTGCTAGGGCGAGACAGACGTCTCTCGGGGAGTCCTGAGAGACGTCTGTCTCTCAACATGTTCAAATAGGGCACAACTTCAGGTTTTTTATTTCTACATGATAATTCTACATTATTAAGCAATAAAAAAAGTAGTCTGATGTCCTGCAATAATTATGAAGTTATATTATTACAATTACATAATACAATTATATATTGTATTATGAAATACAATGAAACATTACGTTTTTGTACAGAGTATCGGTATCGGATCAGTATCGTCGATACCACCCTGACTTTTACTTGGTATCGGATCAAAAAGGAAATCAGTGGTATCTCACATCACTAGTTTGAATCATATCTGTTTAACAGACTGCAGTCTGTTCGCGTAAATGGAGAGTCCTCTTCACACACTAATAATTATGGAGTTCCACAGGGTTCAGTGCTAGGACAAATTCTGTTTACATTATACATGCTTCCCTTATCATCAGAAGGCATAGCATACATTTTCACTGCAACTTTATCTGTCCATGAAGCCAGATAACATACGCAAATTAGTTAAACTGCATGAATGTTTTAAATACATAAAGACCTGGATGGCCTCTAACTTTTTGCTTCTAAATTCAGATAAAGCTGAGGTTATTGTACTTGGCCCTGAAAATATGGTAGCTAACCAGATGCTTGATCAGGATGGCATTACTTTGGCCTCCAGTAACACTGTGAGGAACCTTGGAGTTGTTTTTAACCAGGATATGTTTTGCAATGTGCATATTATAACACAAATATAACTAATTTGTAGGACTGCTTTATTCAATTTAGGCGATATCCCTAAAAATAGAAATATCCTGTCTCAGAGTGACGCTGAAAAACTAGTTTATGCATTAATTACTTCTAGGCTGGACTACTGTAATTCATTATTATCAGGATGTCTGACAGACTGACGGGGACTAGAATGAGAGAGCATATTTCTCCTATACTGACTTCCCTTCATTGGCTTCCTGTTAAATCCAGAATTGAGTTCAAAATCCTGCTCCTCACAAACAAGGTCTTGAATAATCAAACCCCATCTTATCTTAATGAGCTTATAGTACCATATCACCCCTTTGACTACGATGACCTGGATGACTGAGAACCTTCACAGACATCACCCCATTAAAGCACTTCAGGCTTACTTGTGGTTCCTAGAATATAGGATGGGAGGAAGGGCCTTCAGTTTTCAGGCCCCTCTTCTATGGAACCAGCTTCCATTTTGGATTCAGGAGACAAATATAATCTCTACTTTTAAGATTAGGCTTAAAACTTTATTTTTTACTAAAGCCTATAGTTAGGGCTGGATCAGGTGACCCTGAATTTATCACCCAGTTATCCTGCAAGCTGCGGGACTTCCCATGATGCACTAAGTGTTTCTTCTTTAGACACTATGTGTTTATACACCACGGTACATTAAATGCAGTACTTATTATTGTGTAGCTCTCTTCCATAGAATATGTTTGTCCTGTCTTTCTGCCCTAACCCCCAAAGGTTGGGGTCATTTGCCTTGTTCTGTCAGAGGTTTCGTCCTGACCAAAAGAGTTTTTTCTTTCCAGTGTCACCAAGTGCTTATTCATGAGGGAATTGGATTGGATTGAACTGAATATGAGTCTTTGTGGATCATCCATACACACTGATAACCTTCTTGTCCAAATGTGATCACTTCTGGTTTCAGCATGAACATGGTGATGGCCAAAATGCCGGAGTACAAAACTTGCTCTTATAGATTACATGGTGGCTCCATCAAACTTGTATCTGTGTCAGCTTGTTATGTGCTCACTGAAGTAGATTGACCTTAAGTAAATATAAACATCTCTTAACTCTTAATATGCTAAGCAATCTGACATAGCAATGTAGAGTTTTCTGGTTCTGTGTTAAACATCCATTCCTCTGCATCTTTTTGTTTTTAAATTCTTTGTGGGAGGAACTCAGAGGGCACAGGAAGTGTAAAACTGGGCAATGACAGCTCTGCTCTACTTCTGCACTTAAGATGTTATGCAAGAGAAGATGGGGAATTAGCATGTGATTGCCTGCATTAAGTGTGAGGATAAAAAGCAAGATAAAAAGAAAAGCCATGATGCAATCATGTGATGTTGTACAATCAATACAGCTAACTGATACTCATGATAGCAGCACAGTGTTAGGATGATGTGTAACTGGACACAGAGCAAGTCATATTATTTATAAAACATTTTCATGAATAATTCTCTAAAATCCAGCCACAGCACAAACAAGGTCAACAAGTTCACACAAACTAGTGAAAGTAATTACTAAATGATACCTCGGCTTTGTTCTTCAGCTCAGTGATGCTAGCTCAATGCAAACTGTGCATGACATCGATAACACTATTACTCAAAGCCAACCAATTTTCTTTGGAATTCCTGAGGAAAATGATGATGAGGAAAATAATATAATTTACACACACATATAAAAATAGTTAAAGACAACATTTATAACACCCACTTATAATCAAATAATCTCAAATCACTCAATCAACGAGATGATGTAGACACACTCCAAAGTCCCTGAAAATGAGTTGCACCTCCACTGTTGCATGCTGATGTAAATTAAGCTTGACCAGTAAAAAAAGACTCCACATAAAAATGATCTTGTATGCACAGGCAGCTGAAACACAGCATCTGAAATCAATATTTCTTGGCTTTATTAAACATATCAGATACCTTTCATACCTGTAGATTATCAAAGGTAAGATGACGACATACTCACCGTTTTCTTGTCCATCTTGTGTACTTTTTCCGAAGAGTGAGAGCAATAACAACCATGCAATCATTATCATAATAATCGTGATGATCCTCTTGTGTAGAACTGTTTATTTCTTGACAGAAAAAACTGTCATGAATCAAGTCGAGTTGTTGTGATAGCAATTAACATCCGCTCGAAGGTGGTTGAAAAGCAGATTTCTGTTTGAAGACTGACACAGACAGCAGGCAAATGTCACTGTCTGTGTCAGGTTACTTCCTGTAGCCTGCCTTCCTCCATAAACACAGTTTGGAAGTGCATTTGAGTTACACTGTTCTAAAAAATAGTAATGTCAAATTTTTTTACTGTGTATTTTACAGTTGTGTGTTTTTCTAGAATATCATTACATTTACATAAGTAGACTGTGATCTGACACAGTCTACTTATGTAAATGTAAAATAACATAACATCACTGTAAATGTAATTAAACAGAGTTTACTTGTTTTGTAAATATATTTTGTTGTACATATGGATATTTAGATTGTTAAAATACATTCACAAATGTATGTCTGTTATTTGAAAGATTGAACTGTTGAATTCAAATGTAATGCTATGGAAAAGTATATAACATGAGCCCTGTAAGCTTGTGTTACATCACATAAGTATTATTATCATTGCTAGTTAGGGCGTTCGTGGCTCAAGAGTTGGCAGTTCGCCTTGTGATCAGAAGGTTGCCGGTTTGCGCACCGGCTCGGACGCTCTCCGTCGTTGTGTCCGTGGTCAAGACTCTTCACCTACCGCCTATGGCCAAAGAGGCCGATGGTGCAATATGGCAGCCTCGCCTCTGTCAGTCTGTCCCAGGGCATGCAATCAGTTATTATTTAAACCAACTGTTAACTGTATATTTCTGTACATTTACGTATTATGATTGTTGTTTATAGGTAATTTCATTGTTTGATCACGTAAAAATGTTCCTAATTTAATGTCTAAAAGCACTTGGAAAAGGTAGAATCCCATGTAAAATTAGCGCAACAAACTCTATTTTCATTACTGAAAATAACCGTATTTTTATGGGACAGTTATTTTTTGTTATTTTACGGTCGTATTTTGGCGCCCCAGCTGCCGGAATATTACCGTTCTTTTAAAGATGTTTTTTCCCCCTATTTATAGATGATTTCATAGTTTAATGACATTAACATGTTCCTAATTCAATGTTTAGCGGCACTTGAAAAAGGCGAGATCCCATGTCGAATTAGCGCAACTAATTGTATTTTCATTACTGGAAATAACCGTATTTTTATGCGGGAGTTATTTTCTGTAATTATACGGTCGTATTTTGGCGCCCCAGCTGCCGGAATATTACCATTTTTTCAAGATGCTTTTTCTAACAGTGTAGTAATGATTGTGAAATCCATGTGGATCCCACCACAGGAAATGGAGCAGTTGTGTTCTTGTAACTGTGACTCACAGCAGCGAGCTCAGACATGCTCTGAGGCTGTTTACATACCTGGAAGTCAATTACTATAAAAACATCATCCAGAGAGAGAATCAACACATCAAGGAAGGATCATAAATTCAAGCTTTAAAATTTGGAAGTGTGTTCAATCACCACTAAATACACAATGAAGAATTTGAAGAAGTACTGCAAGTGAAAAACAAACAAACAAAAACACTGTAAAATGATGATAAAGCCAGTATCTATCTATCTATCTATCTATCTATCTATCTATCTATCTATCTATCTATCTATCTAATTTATTTGAACACTTGTTTATGCACTGTATTGCAAAAAGTCACTCACTCGGTTTCATTTTTTATAGTGCCAAATCACAACAACAGCTGCCTCAGCCTCAACTATCATGTGACCCCCTTGGCAGCGGGAAAGAAATACTCCCTTTTAACAGAAACAGAAACCTCCAGCAGAACAAGGCTCAGTGAGGGGGAGGACAGGAAAAGGACGTGCTGTGGAAGAGAGCCAGAGATTAATAATAACTAATGATTTAATACAGAGAGGTGTACAAACACAGTGAGTAATAAAGGTGACTGAAGAGGAAACACTCAGTGCATCATGAGAATCCCACAGCAGCATAGATCTATTGCAGCGCAATTAATGGAGGGTTCAGGGTCACCTGATCCAGCCCTAAGCCATAAAAAGCTTTATAAAAAAAGGGAAGTGTCAAGCCTAATCTTAAAAGTAGAGACGGTCTCTGTTTCCCGTCTCTAACCAGTTCAGGGAATTCAGGTGTTCCAATCACTTCCATACGTACAGGTGTATGAAATCAAGCATGTAGACTGCTTCTACAAACATTTGTCAAAGAATGGGTCACTCTCAAGAGTTCAGTGAATTCCAGGGTGGTACCATGATCGGATGCCACCTGTGCAACAAGTCCAGTTGTTAAAATTTCCTCACTATTAAATTTTCCACTGTCTGCTCTTCGTGAGATTCTAACAAAGTGGGAGTGATTGGGAATGACACACACAAATGATCCTTGCAAATGATATTTTTAGCTTGGCATGACTTGCAACAAGGGGGGATTCTGTGGAAAAATACCCGAGTCATGTGATTTATTTCACAATATCTCAATAAATTCTTCCTGTGTCAGTCATTTAAACCAGAGCATGGTTGAGGGCTTTGTTGCTTACACAGACCACAAAGAGAAAGTTCAGCCTTTCCTGTTCACACACTCACACACGCTTTCTAGAAATTCCCGATCAGGGAAAAATGCTGTCGGTCAGGATGTGAGATTACAGTTATGGTTGTGGTGGTGAACCCCACACACTTTGAAGATATGTCAGCTGTTGGGAAATGTTTTGCTTTTCTTATTTCCTGAAGAATATCCTGTAGAGTTCTCAGTGATCACAACAGTCTCCTCAGATTTCAGCATTTAAGACCCTTTAAGTTGGTTTTTGGAGTTACTCTTTAGGATTTAGCTCATTTTTTGGACTTTATGAAAACTCAAGTCTCAGGTTGACTTCAGTTGATATGCAGATTGTGGTCATTTCTGTCACGGTTCTGGGTCATTTTGACCTAGCATTTTCTGTTTCTTATGTTTTGGAGTTTCTCTGTATTATGATTTATGTCTGATTCTTTAGCTTTCCTGTTTTGATGAGTGTTATAAATCGATGTTTCAGTTTGGTTCTGGTCATGAGTTTAGTTTGATGTTAATTCTTCTTTAAGTTTCGGTCATCTCTGGCTTCCATGTGTTATATTCTATAGTCTGCCTCTCAGTGTCAAGTCTGCGTCTTTGTGATTTGTTTCATGTTTTCTGTTTTATTTTGATAGTCCCAGTCTGATGTCAGTGTGTTCAGTTTTACTTCTCCCCTGTCTTGTTAGAATAATTTCTCCCAGCTGTGTCTGCCTCCTGTTTCCCATTCCCTGATTACTCTCCAGTGTATATAAGCCCTGTGTTTTCCTTTGCTCTCTGTTGTTTAGTTAATGTCTGCTCACCCTTATTCTTGCTTTGTGTTCGGTTTGCTTGCTTGCCTGTTAGTTTACTTGTTTTCCCAGTTTAGTTAGTTTTCTGTTCTTCTTATTTTCCTGTAGTAATCCGGGTATCTTCAGTTCACCTCTGCCTCCGCGAGTCCTGCCTTTGGGTTCAATCCTGCCTGCCTGCGCAGCACACAGCCATGACAATTTCTTTACATTCTGATTAGTGATGGTGAGATGAAGCCTCATGATGAACTGAAGCTTTCCATCCAATTGGTCGACTCATGGTTCGAAGCATTGTGATGATTCATTTGCTCTACTGCGCCATCAAGTGGACAATTCAAGTGAAGCGGGCTCTTTGATTATAATGATGTGTAAACCTTATGTACATCTGGATAATGACACAAACTAGTCTTTGGTGCTTCACTTTTTAATAAACTAAAAGACAGAAATCAGATTATAGGATGTGTAGTGTTGTTTATTTATATTTTGGTGTTTATCATTTGTGATATTTATTACTGTGTGCATACTTTATTAGGAGATAAAAAATAAAAAAACAAAACATCTCTTCCTTGCTGGTTCCATCGAAGAAGAAATGCACAAGTAACTATGTAGCACGTACGTAATCCAATTCCACAACACGGTGTGATAGGGAATCAGCTGTTTTCCTGCCCATGTTATTTCGAATCTGGCGCGAACCGGTGAACCAGTCCCTGAATCAGTCACGTGGTACGGACTGCCCGCGAGGCCTCGAACGTCACTGCATACGTAATCAAAGCAAGCCTCGATACGCGCTTCAAAAAAACGCCCCCGCGATTACCCGACGCACGATTCGAAGCTTCTACACACAGGACACATCACTAATTCTGATCGCTTCAGTTACACTGGGGAGGTTTTAAACATTTTAAACAAGATTATTTATCTAAAGTGCCCATAAAGGGATCATTAGCTGCTCATTCATAACACAAGATTATCTAAATGTTGTTACGCAAAAAAATTAAAGTTGCCCTGATTTCAAAACCAATGTGACAGACTTGAGGTATTGAGGTATACTTAGGGGCTTAAACAGTGAATATTCAACAAGAAAGTTTTAAGAAAAAAGAACAAAAAGTCTGTGTGCTGAAAACCACCAAAATTCCAGTCAGAAACTGCACATTCACTGACGTGAGTAGAAAATTTGTACCAACAGACACATTTTATTAAATTTACCTTGAATGGTCATGTATAATAATCCGAAAAACAAACATTCTGCTGACAGCTCCCTCTTGTGGTACTGAAGGGTATACAAAGCCTTTTTACATGGCAAGACCAAGGTCTATTAAGTTCTCATTAGTGATCATGATAGACTACAGCTAGTAGTTTTGAAAGGGATTTGTTTAAAATTGGGACGATCTCTTAAAGTCCAGACTCATTTTTGGGGCCACTCTCGAGTGAGCACTGTAGGAGCTGTTGGCACTTCAGTGGTGGTTTTCTGCTTGTTTAGGTTGTACATCTTTTACCACCTATGTGGGCTTTGTGGAGACACTAATATGTGTAATTTCAGGAAGGGTAGAAACAAGTTTTTCTTTTTATGATGCACATCAAGTATAGCCAATTAAATTTCGACTTTAGGTTGTTTTTCTTTTTTGCCTTGTTATTTAAGATTTGCCCTCTGAGATCAGCTAATGAGTCATCGAAATGTGAAAAGGTGCCTCAACTACTCAGTTGTAGTTAGAGTAGTTTGTGCTTGCAGCTCCTGATGATAAATCTACTGAAATAAAAGTCAATCAGGAAATGCAGGAGGAGTAGAGGAACTGCAGAAATACACCAAAGTACAACTGCTGTGTAAATGCACTCGTATACTTTGCACCCCAGACATGTAATGTGTGACAGCTCATTATCATCAGTACTGCAGTGCTGGCTCCATCTAGTGTTCACTATTCATGCAAACATCACCACAGCAGATCATCATGGTGCCGTAATGTTTCTCTCTAAACCAAAACTCTTTGAAGGTAACCAGGCAAAATCAAATGACATTAAAACACTTGAAGCTTCTTGTTTTATTGGTTTACAGCATTGAATCAATCGTAATTTCTTGGTTCTTATAAACACAGATCAACAGCAAAGACCTCTCAAAGCTACATGGAACTATTCACATTTTTCCAATAAGGTAGGGCACTCATAAATACATAAAATACACATAAATCAGTTTGTCAGTTCTGAGATCCTCTATTGTTCATTTTCTCTTCGCTCCAACATGATCAGCTCAGTTTCTGTGATGATGGCAGTCTGATTCAGACAACAGCACTAAATTGAAAATGCAAACAGCTGACATTTGTACAGAATTCACAGGATTCACATGAAAATAAATCAGGCTTTAGAAAGGCTTTTCTCAAATGTCTGAGTGGAATTTCTAGATACATTTTCTTTATTTACACCGTTGGCTTTTAATTGTCCAACAAACAAAATGAACAAAAAGCAAATTTTAGACTGTTCTAGAGGCCAAGTGGGGACCTCATGGAAATCTCTGGATTCAATTCAATTCAATTCAATTCAATTTTATTTATATAGC
>NW_005187616.1:724191-726153 GCF_000239375.1 Pundamilia nyererei | reverse complement strand
CTGCAGCAAGAGTACTGACAGGGACTAGAAAGAGAGAGCATATTTCTCCTGTTTTGGCTTCCCTTCATTGGCTTCCTGTTAAATCCAGAATTGAATTACAAATCCTGCTCCTCACATACAAGGTCTTAAATAATCAGGCCTCATCTTATCTTAATGACCTTGTAGTACCATATCACCCTATTAGAGCACTTCGCTCTCGCACTGCAGGCCTACTTGTTGTTCCTAGAGTATTTAAAAGTAGAATGGGAGGGAGAGCCTTCAGTTTGCAGGCCCCTCTTCTGTGGAACCAGCTTCCAGACTGGATTCGACTTTTGTTGTGATTTGGTGCTATATAAATAAAATTGAATTGAATGTGGATGTGTATTTTCTTCATTTGTTTCTTACCCCAGATCTGGGTGGTCTCACGTGAAGCGAGTATAAAAGGAAGCCAGCTGCAGTTGTAGGTGTTGGTTAGTGTGTTGGTGTTACGTTTTATTCGAGCCTGCTGTCGTCTCTTTAAATCCACAACTGACCGCTGGCCAAAGTGACACAGCTGTAACCAGTAAGGAATCACATATTTTCCTCTCGTGAGAAATGGTTGACAGGTGATTTGAACGCACAACCTTCCTGCAACAAGGTGACAGTGCTAACTAGCACCACAACACCACCAATGTACAGAACTGAACTAAAATGTATTGCATGCTTTTAATTGAAGCAAAACATGAAAACAGTAGAGCTCCTTTGAACATCTAGCGGGTCACTGTGTGGATGAGGGCAGCTTGTGTTCCATGATGTAGTTAAGGTCTCTTCAAGTACGTGTGCAAGGCTTAAACGTGTTCACACATGCAGCCGCTATTTGGAAGTTTTCTGTGGTAACAAAATGTATGTGGACGCACAGGAAATGGGACTGTCTGGTTCCTCCTCTAACTCAGTTGTGGTAAAGGTCTCTTCAGGACTTTGTGGCTGGCATTCACTATCAATTATAGGCATCCCCTCCTGGATCTCGGGATGTGATTGTGACTCCTGGTCCTGTACTATCAGGTTATATGAAGGGTTAGGAAACACATCATTAATTGGAAAAGATGGCAAGCCTGGCTGAGATGTGAGGCCTGTAGTGGGTAAAGTAAGGCATGGCTGGAGTTTCTTCAGAGGCTTATTGTAGTAACCTTTGGGAGTCTGAGAGAAGGTAAAAGGCATGTAGTCCTGGCCAACAACAGGCTGTGGTGGTCTGAATTTATCATGTAGTTCAGGAACATCCAAGACCTCACTGTAGTAACTCTGATCAAAGGGAAGATGACGAACTGTATGTTCATCCTGAAAAATAGAGAAAATGACATCACATTCACAGGAAAGACATCTGGATCCATATCGATTATGATGATGCACTATACAAGGAAACCAATAAATAACAGAGTAGTACAAATGTGTAGTGGAGAGATTTAGCATTAGCTAGCTAATGCTATAATGTCCAAAACACTTCAAATGGCTCTAAAAGTGAATCAGCAAAAAGTGAGTGTGTGCAAACATTTGAATACCCTGTTAATGCGCCCAACTCTACATCTGAAATATATCTGAGAGTTAAGTTGAACTTAAGTTTGGCACCAGAAACTAATTGGTTAGATTTAGGAACACAAAAAAAAACTTACCGGTGATGCCAGCCACTTTTCAGTCAGCACTGGTTTTGGGATTGGAGGACAGACTTTGTGCTTGATGCTGTTGGGAGAAAATGCATTAAAATAAATGTCGGACAATGATTGGAAGCAAAAGTGGACAATATTTCACAGAAAATGTATATACATTGCTTACCATGCCCATTGTCTGTAGCAGATAATTGTGCTGACAGACAGAATAAGAAAAACTGCTCCCAGGGATATCAAGATCAGCATTATCAGTTGATCAGCTGGTGAAAACAATGAATCACATCAAGTAATTCAAAGAAAATGACAAATGTTGACAGTCTTACTAAAGAAAATAGTCCATATG
>NW_005187616.1:719814-722770 GCF_000239375.1 Pundamilia nyererei | reverse complement strand
TACATACTCATCATGACTTGGATATATAGAATATAAACACAACAATTACAAATTTGTATACTTATAATAGATATAATCTCAATCATGTGATCATGAAAACTGCTATTCCTTTTCTGCATTAGTTTGGAAAACCCTTTGCTTACAGCCTTCTGCACAGATTAGATAAAATCAAACCTCTTCCTCAAATGGAAATCAAAGTGAGCTTATCTGTAATGTGTGGTGCTCTGTTAGCTTCATACATAGATTGCAGCGGGGGATGATGATGGTCGATGGTGATGAGCTGCCGTTTATGTTTCTAGCCGTGACAGTGACCATGTACTCCTCACTGGGGTCCAGCGTGAGTGTAAGACTGTGATTGCTTCTGGACATGTTGGTTTGGTTTGACTGATTTTTGTCTTTGGTCTTTGCCCAGGACACTTTGTAGTCAAAGATTTCTCCATGGCTCTGATTGGTCAGTGGCACCTGTGGAGACGTAACATCAAGACCTGAAATGGTAACAGTGTCCTCTGAAACATCACTTTCTGACTGTATAAGATGTTGCACTGATATTTTTTCAAATAGATTTAATAAAGATATTTTTTATTGCATCAAGTTGTGAGGAAAAAAATGAATCCAACATGCAAGTACCAAAAGCTCTAGTTTTTCTAAAGACCACTTGAGGCTGTCTCCAAAAGTAAGTCAGTTTCCAGATTTAGACCTTACCAAGAGGCCTTATAAAAGCCTTGTAAAAGCCAACTTGGACTCACCTTCCAGGAGATTACAGCCGGGTCTGCCTTCACCTTCATCCACACGTCAAGAGCATCTGGAACTGTGGTGCAACCAGACAAACGACATCTGTTACATTCACAAACTTTTTAAAGTCTTTTCTCTTAAAAAAAACAAAAAACAAAAACAACTTACCATCACCCTTCGTGCGGATTTTGACACTATTGCTCCAGTCACCCCATTTCCAGAAATGCTGTGATGTTCCACATCGGACCCTCACGTCATAGTTCCAGTGTGGTATCAAGTCCTTGATGACTGCAGCTGTGAGGCCAACTCCAAAGTTTTCAATCTACAAGGACAAAAATTATGTTAGCTGACTTCAGTGAAGACTTTTACTTTGAAAAGCCAATACCTTAGCCTCCTTTTTAATCTACTCACTTTGGTATTAGAGTTTCCATCACTGACATCTACTTGGCATGTGATGTTGAGATTACTGTACTTCTTCACAGTCCAGCTCCATTTCAGACTGATGTTTCTGGGGTTCACAGTTGAAGCTGCCACTTTGTCTGGAGCAACCATGTGCACTAAAACAAGAGATCACAACAATCAGCTGATCTTAAAGATTAAGAATAGCCTTTTTCCCCTCGTTTTTTCCAAAGTTTTACCTCTTTTGGTCAGGTCCACCCTGTCATGGAGCTCGAGCTTTCCCAGAGGATTAGTGACTGTTAAGGTCCAGTTCCTCTCAGCAGCATCCAGCTCCACTTTTTGCGAGCATTTACCCAATTGATGCATTGGTCCAATGTTGCATGGGCTAAAATGTAAAAATATACACTGCTTAAATATTAACAACAACAAAAAATCGAAGAACCCAGCAGGACTGCTAATGTTTTATGGAAGCAAATAAAGGCCCTTTCTCTCACCAGCCTCCACCGGCAGATTTTGTGAGCATTTTCCCAATGCTGTAGTGCAAAAGCATAAGTAGCTTAAATCTTTACCACAAAGGCTTCTGTTGGCTTCTCTGTTTACCACAAAGTAAACACAAAGTATGATGCAGTACTCGATACTACTGTGCCTGAGTGTGGTATCCATTTAGCCCATTAGCTTTCATAGTGAGAGAAAAAGAAAAAGACAAACTAACCGATGTTTGTGCATTTTGGACTGTATATAACAAACATATAAACATAAGAGATTTTCAGTGGTCTTAACTGCGGCCATTCACATATTCCCGTCTACCTCACTAATCCAACAGAGGTTGCTTCATCAATTATTCAGAAAGAGAAAATGAAATGAAATCTAGTACAACAAAGACATTTATATGTAAAGCAGGGAGTGACAGTATAATATTTTTCTGAAATCAGTAGTCAGATTACATTTTATTTACTTATTCTGACTAGCCTTTCTTTAGTCCCATACTGGAGCTCATTGTTACAACAGAGGTGTTGTGTATTTCCTTTTACCTTTCCTGGAGCAGGTATTTTCTTCTCACTTCTTCAACATCCTCTATTTTCCTTGTTATATTCCAAAAACAATCGATGGATTCCAGATCCTGGGTTTCACACTGAAGACTACTGTCACTAGGGGGGTCTAAATTTAAGGGAAATGTCAAGAAAACAAAAAAGAAGAACCAGCATTTAATTACAAGGTACATTTGACAAAACCACAAACCGCCCTCAAATGCTACAGTGCAGTGAAAAAGTATTTGGCCTCATTGTGCCAAATTTAAATGTTTCAAATCATCAAACAAATGTTAACAATAG
Source organism: Pundamilia nyererei (assembly GCF_000239375.1). NCBI lineage: Eukaryota > Metazoa > Chordata > Actinopteri > Cichliformes > Cichlidae > Pundamilia > Pundamilia nyererei. The sequence continues at coordinate 720,308 of NW_005187616.1, read as the reverse complement.
ACAAAAAAAAGAGTAAGTACAAAATACAGTTTTTAAGTGATGGTTTTTTTCATTAAGACAAAATGCTATCAAAAGCTCCCTGGCCTGTGTTGTGTGTACAGTAATTCCTTTTTCTCAGTACTTTGTGTCATACTTACATCCAGCATGAAAACTGGCTCCGCTGATGTCTCCTTTGGTTGTTTCACATATTACATCCCTCCAGTTTTCTGATTGTTGGTCCAGGTGAACAGTCAGGGAGTGCACATGTTCACTGATCTTTGTAGTCGTTACATTAGTGCCTTTATAGTTGAGTAGAAACATTGTTTTAATACTTTCCCCATCTGGCACCATGCAGCAGAATGTGGCTGTGCTGCCCACCTCCAATATTTGGTCTCTTGGGAGAACCAGTATTTCACCCTGGTCTGAAGAAGCACAGTGATAAGAATAAACAAGACTGTAAAGTGTTTAAGAATCAAAAAAAGATCAAATGATTTGAACTTAATATTAACCAGGTA
>NW_005187616.1:717909-718960 GCF_000239375.1 Pundamilia nyererei | reverse complement strand
GAGGGATCAGTCAAGCAAAACTCTACGCTGCTGCGCCAAGTGTCATAGTCAGTTTCGAAAGGAGGATGTGGAACTCTCCCTGAAAAAGGTTTCAGTCTGTATTGCGAGTTTGGTGGGGGAATGACTTCACTGCTTTTAACAATGTGCTCTACAATAACCCGCTGCACTTCAGGTGTGCTTAAAAGGTTGGTGGGAATCTGAGGGGTTTGTTTCTCAGCCTCTGCCGGTGGGTGAGTATTCAAGGCACTTACATGGTTGCTATTGGGTGTTAAAGGGGGAGAAGGTAGGGCCTCATCACTGTACGGCACTGGCTCTTGTTCAGTGGAAGGCTCAACTGTGTGAACATCCCCTCCCAATGACTCCCCAATTTTAGCTAGTTCATCCATCAAAAGGTCTTTAAACGATCGGTTGCTTCGTGCTGCCACATCTTTAAACTGTGACAGGTAAGTTACAGTAGCTGATGCGCTGGTTTCAATGCTATACGCACTGGCTAGGTCTCGAATGTGATAGACAACTTCAGGTTTCACAGTGCAAGGTCTGTCATAAGGCAAATATCTTTTCTCTAGTTCTTTAGCAGTAGGCTCATGTTGAAATTCCACAATAATCTGACCACCAGTTGGTAGCTTAATCTGCCTACTGACAGGACCGAAAGCTTCTAAGAACTCAATTATTTCTTTATCAATGTCTGTGTTAGTTAAACCACTGACCAAGACAGCATTTTGAACTTTAACATTCTCTGTTTTCCCAACTTCCATGGTTAGGACACGTAAAAGTGCCAATAGAAAAAATACAAGTCACTGTGAAGCTCCAGGCACTCTTAATTGTTTTATTAAATTTTGGGTGGACTAACAACTCGGCAAACCCTCCTAGCTGGCTCGCCACTTTCTGTAGCCAAGTACAGGATAGGGTAGGGGAAATTAAAGTAAGATGGAGAGAATGGGCCAATAGCTAGATTCGTAGGAGGGATAGTGAGTTGCGTGGAGAAGAATGACTGGAGCCACAGGTAAAGTTGCTATGAATTGTATTAAACTATTTAGCAACAATTTAACAG
>NW_005187616.1:715222-717889 GCF_000239375.1 Pundamilia nyererei | reverse complement strand
CACACTGCGATGGTAAATGGGAAGTCCATTTCCAGGAATGAGTAGATCCTATCTGTGCAGGTGCCACAACAACTTCACCCTACAACATTATCATAAACACATTAGAGGAACAGCTTTTTGTTTGGAGGCTACAGAAGTGAGGATTATAGTTACCCATAATAATCTCTTACATTGTGTTCAGGTTTGTCTGCAATGAGAAGCTGCAGCTCGTACACGAGCCCATCTCGTATCACAGAGCAAGAAGGGTCATCTTCCCACTTTAACAGGAAACTCTTGTAGTCAAGAGTCACATTCTGAGGTCCACAACGCAAAACACCTAAAGGAAGTGACCACAGGACATTTTATGGTTAAAGTGGAACACTGAGCAATTCTTGAGATAAAAAAGACATAGTTAGGCTGTCAGTGAGCACACAGACTCATACTGATATTTTGTTAATGGCCTCTGGTATCTAGCAGACACAAACAGTGTCATGAACAAGTATAGTATTATAGGCACGTCCATTATGTCTGCCAGATGGGGTGACTAGGACACTAAAACACTGAGGCTTAAAAATGCAGAGTCCAAAATCAGTGGTTAAATCGTGCTGCCTGTGTCATTTTTTGGGAGGAGCTGAGAGTAAATATAAAAACAACTTACTAAGCAGACATTTGAAAGCTCTGCTCTATTTTTAGACTTGACTGATGAGGAATAGCAAGGGAACACTTTAGTTTCGGGGAATAACAGGTGATTTTCTATACCGATTATGTTTTTAAAAAAAAGCAAGATGAAAAAGAAAAGCCACTGTGCAGTCATGTGATGTTGTACAGCTAACTGATGTGTGATTTAAGGGCAAAGATGATGCGCTGCTGGTTTGTAAAGTCTTTTTTCAAACCACTTCATCAAGTCATTGAACATATGTGTCCACACATGGATGTCTGCTATATATTTCTTAATAATACAATAATATTTTTCTCTACAAAGCTGAAACAGAGTTTTTGGGGTTCTGTCAAGAGAATTAACCACACAGGAAGAGATATTATTTGTCAGATATTTGCATTTAAAATGCTCAAAAACTGACAGACAGGAACAAGAAATCCACACAAATTAGTGAAGGTAAAGAAGATAGCTTGCAGACTTGTCTGCACCAGTCTGCCAGTTACAATGACCTTGGTTCTGAAAAATTGCAAACTTTGAACATTTATGTGAAACAAATTTGAATTATCAATTTGATTCAGAATAGGAATTAAGAAAAAAACTATTTCTACACACACAAAATGTTTAAAAAGAAATTATGCACATATTCTTTCACATCCACAAAAATGAGTTCTTGGGCCACCTATGACCATACCTCCACCCTCGCATGCTGTAACTTTATCTTGCTGACACGCACTGTATTTGTTTGTTTTATGACCAGTAAGAATCTGCACATAAAAAATATCCTGTATACACAACTACAGCCTTTGCTGAAAATGGAGACTTCTTTACTAAAAATATCAGATACTTTCTGTACCTACAGATTGTCACAGAGGTTAGAGGATGACATACTCACCGTCTTCTTGTCCATCTTGTGTGCTTTCTCTGAAGAGTGAGAGCAATAACAACCACGTGATCATGATAATAATAATCCTGATAATCCTCATTTAGAGCTGTTTGTTTATTTAGATAGAAAAAACCTTCAAGAATTCAGCCGGGTAGTTGCGGTGATAAACATCAGCTCGTCAGAGTGGTTGAAAAGCAGATTCCTGAGGCTTCTTTCATAGAAACAAAAGCATGTTCACGGGGAAGTTTGGGTTTTATTTGAAGAATCCGAGAACAAAGACTCGAACAGGGAAGAGTCACAGTGTTGGTGTCAGGTTACTCCCTGTAGCCTCCCTCCCTTCACATATACAATATGGAAATCCATTTGATTGTGAAATCCATGTGGACCCCACCACAGGAAATGGAGCATTATGTTCTCGTAAATGTGACTCACAGCAGCGAGCTCAGACATGCTCTGATGCTCCAGAAAAACATCGGTCAGGGAGAATCGAGCCTTAGATTCTGAAAAACATGATGATTCCAAACTTGGCATAATGACAGGACCTGCCGGCTCTGATTTTCAGACCAGTTATTGTAAAGCTTTAATTTAAAATTGATTCTTTGCTAAGTTCTCTGTGTAGACACTACACTGGTTCATCCTTCTAGTTAAGTGTTTTTTTTAAATGCATGAATGATTCATAGTTCAGTGTTAAGTGGTAAAACATTTCTCTGAAAACAGCCAGGTACGATGACTGGACTGAAAGTGAGAGCAAAAGTGGGGTTAAGCTCACTTGACCCTTTATACTGGTGCTGCAGTTGTGACATCACTTTTAGGGCACACTGCTTTTTATGAAGTTAATAACTCGGCACTCCAGCATCAAATCCAAATACTTCTCTGAGTTCTTGCACAAAGTAAATAAGCACCAAAAACCACTTAATAATAATAATAATAATAATAATAATAATAATAATAACAACAAAAACAACATCAACAATGCAGACAAAAGTTACTGCTGATGCTTTAAAATGTGGAGTCCAAAATGGTAGCTCTATTGTTTGCATACAGTCAAAATTATGTATGCACATTTTTATGATTAGATAATTAAATGTCTGCACCCTTGCTAACCCTGCAGCCAAAACATTTAAGATAAGATAGAACTTTATTAATC
>NW_005187616.1:706695-714502 GCF_000239375.1 Pundamilia nyererei | reverse complement strand
AATGATAAATCCCAATTAACAATAACATGTTGTAGTGCATTACTGAGTCGTGTAAACTCACTGGGTTACAGTAGGTAATATGCAGAGGTGGCAAAAGTACAGACTTTCCTTACTTAAGTAGAAATAAACTGTGTTAAAAACACTCCAGTAAAAACTGAATTATTGAAGAAACTTTTTTACATAAGTAAAAGTGAAAAAGTGCCTACTCTGAAATCTACTCAAAGAAAGTAAAAAGTAGCTCCTTAAAGGACAATTCTACTAACCATTTGTGTACAACTGAACCTTATATAGTAATGTAACAGTAAAATGATATTTTAACATATCTAGAATAAAAAAAATCTTCTAATCTAAATTCTAATTCAAATCTGGTATGTAGGACACAAGGAAACAAATCATTTAAAAAATACCTCCTTTCTGTTGCCTACATGGTAGAGGGTGACTTTGCCTGCATACCAAAACAGTCAAATGAGAACAGTCAGGGATTACAGTAGGATTCAGCAGGTGGGGAACACTATGATCTCTGTAGTGGCTCAGCAAAGGGAACATATTGAGAAGTTAATAATTAAGTTAGAATTAAGCAAATTCTCTTCTACACTTGACGTAACCTAAATCTGACCATGAGTACCACAGCCACTGTGCACCAGTCCAACACAGAGCTTTACTGTGAGCTCACCACATTAATGCAAGCTAACCTGTTTATCTTTAAGAAAACTACACAGAATGTTCATGCTACGTTTCAATAAAACTGAGCGGAAACTTCACGGTGTGGGTTTCTATGCCTGAGCAGCTCTTGTAGGCCATCACTTTTGTCCTTCAAAATCACTGCCTTAACAGTGAATTAACTTTTTTTTTGGTTTGATTACATACTTACATTGCATGAGAGTTTATTCACAAGAGTGTAACAAAGATCCATAGATAATTTCTCTGCTGTTGGCTAACAGCAGCTAACAGATAAAAACAGCAGTTCTTTCTGACAGAAAAGTTCAGGATATTCTCAACAACTAACCTCAGTATTAATATCATCTGTCAGAAGTGAGTCTCACTGACTCATCAGCCCATCCAGTAAACGGTGGAATGACAGCCTACCCGGTCCAACAAAGAGCTTAAGGGTGGATCAGGTCGGGAGCAATTTTGCTGTCTGAATTCACTAACTACAGATGAACACTGGCCAGTTTTGGGGGTAACTCTGGGATAAGAGTGTATAATACTGACAAATATTTAATTGACAAAAATCCAGTTTATTATTTAGTGCTGATATTATTCAGATATGTTAAAATATTGTGCATATACAAACAGTACTGGAAATACACCACAGAAACACACACAGTACGAGCCTCCTCAGATTTCAGCATTTCAGACCATTGAAGTTGCTTTTTTTTTCCTGTCAGTTTTAGCTGAAGATTCATGGCCAGGGAGCAGCTGTTTACCTGCACACACATGGGGGCATAGTGGCATGTGGCTAGCACTGATGGATCACAGTGGGTACTCTCGCGTACGCCAGCTTCCTTCTACAGTTCAAAGGGTGAATCAGGTCGGGTTTAGTGGTTATTCTAAATGACCCGCAGGTGTGAATGTGAGTGTTTATGGTTGTCTCTCTTTCTGTCTTAGCCCTTTGACAGACTGGCAACCTGTCCAGTGTGTGTGCCGCCTCCCGCCCTATAGCAACTAGGATAGGCTCATGCCCCCCTATGACTTCGATAAGCAGAATAGGACGTATGGCTGTACACAGATGTTTTCAGATATGTGTTGCTGATCTTTAACTTTAAACATTTATTTTTAGCTGACATTTATTTGCTGCAACATCAAAGTGGTGTGACAGCTTGACTTAGCTGTAGACTTCAGTTACTTTAGGATGGTTTTAAACTTTGTTTTCTGTTAACACTAAAAGTGCCTTTAAAGGGGTATTTTGCTTACAACTTTTTTTATTGGTGTGTTTCCAGGATTTTCTAAAAGGTGTTGAACAACAACAATGAAGTGTGGCCAGAGGACACTTAATGGGCATGCCAGCCTCTTATGATCTTGAGGAATAGTAGGGGCTCAAAAAATGAATATTTAGTATGTTCATTAACAATATATCTGGCTCAGTTGTAAGAATGATTAATAAGAAGTTTGTGGCTGAAAGTCATTTAATGATATTTATCTCTAATGGTCATGAATAGAAACCCCAAAACAATTTAAATTTCAGATGACAGTTTCCCTTTAGTGACCTCAACTGAATGGGCTAAAATAAAACAACCATAACAAATGTATCGTCATGGGGCCGGCCGGGCAGACACAGGGACCATGACATGTGGTACATCACCCAATAAGTGGTAAATGTAATTGTATACGGTACCGGTAAATGACACATTCCAACATTTCCAGAATGCACATGAAGGGCAACTAATTTTATAGAGATTGTTTTTCTTTGTTAGCCTTTTTATATACCCCCTGACAACAGCTAACAAGCGTTGGGTGCCTTAACTACTCTGCTGTAATTAAAGCAATTTGTGCCTTTAGCTATTGGTGATAAAATAAGTGAAAATAAAAGTGGAAAGAATCAGGACATGCACTAAGAGTAGAGGTACCTCAGAAATACGCTTAATTATATCCTTATATAGTGTTTGATACACATGCATGGTACGACCCAGCTCAAAAGCCGCAACATAAAAAAGGAGACAAATACCATAGTGTTTGTCAGAAGAGGTTTTTTTTTTTCTTAAAATGGAATACCAGGTTGACTAAAATGGCTGGTGCCACCAAGGCAAAGACAAGTGAGCTCCCTGGAAGCTTGCCTCAGGTATGCTTTTATCCACACCTGACTAGGTGTGGCCAATTAGCACCAGCTGAACACAATGAGGAGATTAGCGGCTGCAGAGGGACGTAACAATGCAATCATCAACACAGCAGGTCACACAGCCTTCCTGGTGCTGTACTGTTTCTCTCCATATGAACAGACTTTGAAGGAAACCAGACACAATCAAAGCATTAAAAAACACTTCTTGTTTGAAGCTTCTTGTTTTATTGGTTTACAGCATTGATTCAAAGGTGATTTCTTGGTTCTTACAGACAGAGATCAACAGCAAAGACCTCTCAGCAGCTACATGAAATATTCACATTTTTTAATAAGGTAGGACACACATAATCAATCGGTCAGTACTGAAGTCCTCTCTTCATTGTTCATTATTTATTTGCTTCAATATGATGAGTTGAGTTTCTGTGGTGATGGCACAGAGATTCAGACACGTCATTAAAGTAAAAATGCAAACAGCTGTAACTTGTACAGACTTTGCAGTCAGGTTTGCAGAGATTCAACACAGAAAAATAATTCAAGCTTTAGAGGGGCTTCTCTCAAATGTTTGACTCAGTGGAACGTCTAGATACATCTAAAGAAACTTTTAGAATTTCTTAGAGATCGGTTAGCAATGCCCTAGGAACATCTAGGATAAACTATGTATTCACTGACAAAGGTCACTGAGGTTTTTGCAGTCTCTCATAATTTGCATGGAAGATGCTGAGCTGGCTGCAAACACTCACCATTTACTCTCTGAGTAAGTGCAACAGAAACAGAAAATGTTCCCTTATAAAGTAAAACGTTAAATGTGATGATAACATTAGTAAGACAAAGCCTTTACTTAGAAGGTGAAGAATCTCCATTTCCAGTTTGTGGCACACTTTTTTCACAGTTTCATTACAGTTCAGAGAGCCGTTAACAAGTTATTTCTAGACAAGTTCAAACTTCTGGCAACCTGCTAGTAACCAAAGCAGTTATCAGTGCAGCACTGTATACCCGTTTGTGACCAATTTCTTGTCAACTGACAGTCAGGGAGCACACATTTTTCCACAGCGACCAGTGGTTGTACTCTCTGATGTGTCCCTAGTATTGTGGGACAGAGCCCTTAAAAATTAAGTACCTTGAGGGATACAATGTCCCGTCATGAGAGCAGTGTTTCCAGAGTAAATTCAAATAATGCCCATTTGGTGCCACTTAGACACCAACAAGAGAAACCTGTCCTTTTCATGTCTTAAAGAGACCTTGATGTGAGCCAGCCACAGGAATGACTGTACAGTAGTGTCCGAAACGAACAGACCCCAAAGGTTCAACAGCAGCATCTTAGAGCAGTGTTTTTCAAACCCGCCATTCATACTGTATGTGTCACTGATGTGGTGACAAACAAAATAAATTTGCAGGGCACAAAATCTTTGAAAACCACTAATGCTCTGGTCTACTAACATAATTGGCTAACAACAAACAACTAGGATTATAATTCAGGTGTGAGTGTGTGAGCATCTAAACAGAAAAGCTTTAATGCCAAAATGTACTCCTAGGATCTCATTTGAAAGGAAACATCTTCTATTTTCTGAAAATGTCCTGTTTGTGTGAATGAAACTAAACTCACACCTAACTTTAGCTGAGTTGCTGATGACCTGGTGGATGAAGCTAACCAACTATGCAGTAGTTAACGATGCATAAAGTGCCTGAATTAGGCTTAAATGTGTTCACATATGCAGCTGGATGTCTTCTGTGGTAGCAAAATGTATGTGGACACACAGGATATGGGACTGTTTGGGTACTCCTCTAACTCAGTTGTGGTAAAGGTGTCATCAGGACTCTGAGGCTGGTATCCACTAAAGCTTCTGATGAAAGGTATTCCCTCATGGACCTCGGGCCCTGATTTGACTTCATGGTCCACACTTTGCAATACCAGGTTGTACGATGGGTTGTACGACAGATTAGGAAATACGCCATTGATTGGAGAAGATGGCAAGCCTGGCTGAGATGTGAGGCCTGTAGTGGGTAAAGTGAGACATGGCTGGGATTTCTTCAGAGGCTTATTGTAGTAACCTTTGGGAGTCTGAGAGAAGGTAAAAGGCTTGTAGTCCTGGTCAACATCAGGCTGTGGTGGTCTGAATTGATCATGTAGCTTAGGAATATCCAAGACCTCTCTGTAGTAACTCTGATCAAAATGAAGATGATGACTCGTATGTTCATCCTGAAAAACAGAGAAAATGACTGTGGCGTGAATAAAGCACGGCGGGACCACGGAGCAATGTTCAGAGCCAACTTTATTTAATTCACGTCACACCACACACACACCAACCGCTGAGTCCCCGTGTTTTAACACGGCGGGCGTGATTGCGGATGCCGTGCAGGTGCGTCCGCACGGCACCGCAAACCACGCCCCACCACAATGACCTCACATTCACAGGAAAGATATCTTGGTGCTTAGAGATTAGGATAATGGACTATACAAGGAAATCAACAAATAACTGAATAGTAGAATATCCTGATATATAGATGCATCATTAGCTGGCCAATGCTACATGATATAGTACTGGCCATCTCAACTTACTGGTAAAGTCAGCCACTGGTCGGTCAGCACTGGTTTTGGGATTGGAGGATAGACTTTGTGTTTGATGCTGTTGGGTCAAAGAATGCATCAAAATTTAAACAAAAACAATTATTGGAAGCAAAAGTGGCAAATTTCACAGAAAATAAATGTGCATTGCTTACCATGCCCATTGTCTGTAGCAGATAATTGTGCTGACAGACAGAATAAGAAAAACTGCTCCCAGGGATATCAAGATCAGCATTATCAGTTGATCAGCTGGTGAAAACAATGAATCGCATCAAGTAATTCAAAGAAAATGACAAATGTTGACAGTCTTACTAAAGAAAATAGTCCATATGGGGAAATAATTAACCTACCCGGGGCATTCAAGGTGACATTGATGGATGAATTACCACAAAGTCCAAATGCTGTTGATGCTGTCACCGTGAAGGTGTACATACTGATGTTCAGGTTCTTTGCAGTGAGGCTGGTGGCTTCAGGATCATCTAAATCAACACAGGGTGACAGCCATTATTACAACATAAATACATGTTTACGATCATCTGGCAACACTGGAGACTTACTTTATTTATCTCAGTTACAAGCTAATCTTTGTGCGTGGAGAAACAAAACCAGGACTTTGTTATCAGTAGAGAAACTTAATAGTGTGATTAAGTGTGTCATCGTCCGAGTGACAATCAATTTGTAAACGACACGTCGGCAACATGTTTCAGTTAACACCTTAATACTACAAAAGATGCAAGAAAAAACTTGATGTACAGCAAATCAGTTGAAGACATAATTTTTGACATTTTTTAGTATAAAAGACTTTCAAACGAATCTGATATTTTCTGCCACCAATTTGAAGAGTTATAGCCCTTAATATTTCATCCAATTACAACCATAAAACAGGCATGGTTTGTTTTACGTTTGTGCCACAAGGGGTTGTTATTTCCATTTGTTAGATCTGGCATTATTAACAGTTTCTAAGTCCAAGATAATGGAAAAAAGTGGCATCATGGTCAAATTAACCCAATAAAATCATCATATGCCAGGAGGTAAACACTAACGATGGATTAAAATCAGCTAACAGAGCACCTATGGAAAAGTGCTGATCCTTTGACTTCTAAGAACCTGGCGCATCAATTGATTCATTTCAAAACCATACACAGAACAAACATTACACCCTATAGGAGGTTCCAGATGAAACTACAGGCTACGTATCACTGTCACATCTGCAATGATTCGTCACCAGGCACGTTTTTGCACATGTTTTGGGACTGTCCTGTTGTATCCAATTTTTGGGTCTTTGTGAACTCTGTGTTATCTGAGGTGCTGGACGTTTTTTATATTCCCAATCCTGGTCTTTGTCTCCTTAATGATACCTCTGAAATCTCCTTAAAACAAATACAATGCAAAATGTTGTTCGCTGGATTCACATCCGCAAAGAAGACTATTACAAAGCAATGGTTCAGTCCTGACATTTGTAAGGAATCACTCTGGATACGATGTCTTATCCATGTTATTAATTTTGAACATACCACAGCAAAATTAAATAAAGTTCGACCCACGACTGTTGAAGTTTGGAAAATCTTCTCATCCAAAGTTATCTCCTGGAACAGGCACTAACTGTTTTTGACTGTGTTTTTGTGTTTTTTCTTTGCTGTCCCTATGCCTTGTGACCAATGTTTGCTTTGCTACTGCAGTTTACAGATGTGCTGTATATGTCTGTACCCCCCCTGCCCCAACCCCGTTTTAAATCAATAAAATGTTGATCACAAAAAAAAAAAAGTGCTGATCCTGTACTTAATGTCCAGACTGAAATCTTAGCTGGCCTGAGTGAGTATGCCTTCATACTGTACCTGTGCTCACGTTAAAAACGTTCCCGCTCTTGTCCTGGTAGTAGAGAATATATCCATGGATGGAAGCAGTCTGCTTTTCCAGAGGTATGGGCTCCCAGGATACCTCAACAGCCGAGTCTTCCTGTTTGTATTTGAGTTTAAACAGCTCGACTCCTATTTCTGGAAAGATGTGACATGCATAAAATACACTGCTGATTGAACCATCGCATTTTGTGAGAAATCACTGAATCAGTCTTACTGGTCTCTCTGATGTAGCCCTTTCTTCTCTGTAGTAGCACCGCAGCTCCCTCAGTGCAGGCGTATATGGACAGCAGGTATCTCCGACCATCTTCAAAGTTCTCTGGAACAACAAAAGGAGCTGTGCTTAAACAGATGCAAATATGATCTGCAACAGTTTTGTAGGCAAAGATGAGGACGTACTTGAAAAAACTGTGGTATGAGTTCTGTTGGGAGGCACTTTCATCCACTCGAAGGTGCAATTACCGAAGACTGGACACCAGTCCACTATGTAGCCACAGCTGGCGTTAGGACTATCAGGCCAGGACAGGAAGAAGCTACCATTGCTGCCACTGATCCAGGAGGTCTTCACCTCGGATGTATCTGAAAAATACTCTTTAAAATTAGATTTTACAA
>NW_005187616.1:700762-701822 GCF_000239375.1 Pundamilia nyererei | reverse complement strand
GACACAGCCAGTGGTGCCAATAGTGTCGTCACTGCCCGGGCATCAAATACTGATGTTTTGTTAAAGATTTTGTTAAAAACTGTTGCCTAAAATGGAGTTCATCTATTCTTCATTTGAGATATCCTTAAAAGGTGTGTCAATTCCCATAGATGTGTCACCCTGTTCAAAATGCCCAGCTTTACAGCAAAACATGTTTACAGCCTCATACAATTTTTTTTATTTTTTTTATTTTTTTGCACTTGGTAACAAATTTCACTCATGCAGCAACTGTTTAAGTTGTATTAAGATTCCTCATTATACATTTCAGGCCCATTTTGACTAGCAAATGGGTCCAAATAGGGCACTAGTTCTCTCTTGCCTCAGCTAATTCAAGTAGATTCATCTGTTCTCCGTGCTGAGGGTCAACCTGCTTTCATCTGTGAAAAGAACAGGTTGTCAGAATGTCCATCACTGCAATCTATGGCAGATGCCACTCGGACGTGACGATGGATAACCACCCTAATGAAGTCAGTTTCTGATTGTTTGGTCAGAAAGATTCCCTGCCTCTCTTCCTTACTCCCACTCATCTCTGCTATCCTCCTTATTCAAGATTGCTTCAGTCACTCCCATACTGAAAAAACCTTCTTTAGACCCTAACAACTTGAACAACCTCCGTCCGATATCTAATAAGTAGTTGCAGTTCAACTTCATTCACACTTGGTTAATATAAAACATCTACAAGAGATTTTAATCTGGTTTGCGTTCATGTCACAGTAAAGAAACTGCTTTACTTAAAGTCACTAATGATCTTCTAATCGGAGCCGACTCTGGTCATTCTCATCCTTTTAGATCTGAGCTCAGCCTTCGACACCATCTTTCACTCTGTCCTCATAAGCAGACTCTCCTCTCTTGGCATCTCTGACCAGTGTTGGTGAAGTTACTTGAAAAAAGTAATCAGTAACTAATTACTGATTACTTCCCCCAAAAAGTAATCCCGTTACTTTACTGATTACTTCTTTTCAAAAGTAATTAATTACTTAGTTACTTAGTTACTTTTTAAAAACACGATTTACAACCTGAA
>NW_005187616.1:693656-699145 GCF_000239375.1 Pundamilia nyererei | reverse complement strand
GTTCTTCAGGAACTTCACTTCTTCTGCTCACCTTCAAGGCCATTCATAACCTCGCACCTCCTTACCTTTCTGACCTGTTAAGCACTACCTTTCCTGCCCGCTCACTTCGATCTTCTTCTGTCCAGCTTGTTGTGCCTTATTTTGGCCTCACCACCACGGGAAGCAGAGCTTTTAGCTGCTCTGCTCCCAGGCTGTGGCGCTCTACCACCAGATATAAGAAACATTGGTTCTCTCCCCCAGTTTAAATCTCAACTCAAAACCCATCAGTTCAAATCTGTATATTCACTGTTTGTTAATTATATCCTGTGCTTTTGTTTTATTGTTCTTCATAGTGTCATTGTTATATTATGTGTTTTTATCTATTGTACAGTGTCCTTGGGTGTCTTGAAAGGCGCTTTAAAAATTAAATGTATTATCATTATTATTATTATTATTATTACAGCAGTGGCATGGTGGAGGTCATTTTGTGGAGCTCTGGCAGAGCTCATCCTTGCAGAAAGAGACAGATACAGGTCCTGCTGCTGGGCCCTGTCCAGCTGTCTTACCTGTCTCCTGGAATTTCCCCAAACCTTTCTGATTCCAAGATATTTTCTTTTTTTTCTCTTTTTTTGTTGGGGGGGGGGTCACCATTGGTCCAGCCACAAACTACATGTTTCATTTCCTTTAAGCTCCCTTCATAAATACTTAGATCAAATATTGCAGCCTACCCTGTCTAATAATACTGTTTAATACATTCCACATACCTTTAATACATTTCTATTATTCTGTAATATTTTATTATACATCTTTGTAATTTTTTATATATTTTTGTTTCCTTTCTTCTGTATTGTTCTATTATAATTTGCCTGTAAACAACATTTACATTTCACCTGTAAAAGCCACTCTTCTGTCAGTGATCAATTTTATGTTCTGTCACCCACCCATCGCTCTTTTTTTTTTTTTAAATCACAAGTTTTCTGGGGGAACCTCAGAGGGCACAAATAGTTTAAAAGCCAGTTCACTAACTGGCCACTTGAGAGCTCTTCTCTTTTTACACAATGACTGTTGAGAAAGTTGGAAGGAAGCATTTAAGAAGTTTTGCAAGGGAAGATGGGAAGTTAGAAGCTGACTGTCTGCATAAAGTATGTGGACATAAAGCAAGACAAAAAGGAAATCAATCATGCATTATTGTAGATGTTGAAGACATAGAGCTAACTGTTGGGTTTCAGCCATCATAGCAGCAGAGCTTCAGGGGCAAACATCATAACCACTGCCATGATGCTGGTTTGTGAAGTCTTGCTTCAAAGACAGTTCATCTAGTCATCAACCTCTTGGTCTTTCAAAGTGACCATATTTGGGCACACATGGACGTCTAGAATTTAGGTACTGTTCAATTACACCCACAGAAAAATGTATAATTTGTCAGATATTTGCATTAAAAACAAACTGGGTCAAGAAATCCACACAAATTAGCGGCAGTAAAGCCTAGCAGGGAGCTCACAGTCAAAATAGCCATACTTCTAATACAGCAAAGTGTAATCAAATTTAAACAGGTGGTTAGCAATTAGCAGCTAATGCTCACTGAAATCTGTAGTGTGTGGAAAGCATGATCCCCTGACACGCCTTGTGTTTGTTATATGAACAGGAAAAACTGCACATAAAAATATCCTGCATGCACACCTGAGAGCATTTACTCATTGGAGCAGCTGAAACACGACATCTTCAATCAAGACGATGAAATACTCACTGTTTTCTTGTCCATCTTGTGTGCTCGTTGTGGAGAGTGACAGCAGTAACAACCATGCGATCATGATAATCCTCCCGTGTTTATTTCTTTGTAGAAAAAAAACTTCATGGATTGAGTCAAATGGTTGCCATAGCTCTGGTGATAAACATTTACAAATGGTTGTAAAGCAGGTTCCTGAGGCTTCCTTTATAGAAACAAAAAACTTTCACACACAAAACACTTTTGTGAGTTTTATTTGAAGACTCTGAAGAGAAAAGTCACCATGTCAGTGTCAGATAACTCCCTGGAGTCGCTCTCCCTTCTCATGTAAGCTTTGGGAAATCATTTCAGTTCATGATTGTGAAATCCATGTGAGCTCCAGTACAGGAAACAGAGCAGTCGCATTCTCGTAACTGTGACTCACAGCAGCGAGGCCAGACATTCCTCACTTGCTCTAAGATTGTTTTCAGACTTGAAACCTTTTAGAAAAACACTAGTCAGAGAGAGAGAATCGGTCATCAGACTAAGGAAAACACTTGTTATCAGTGGTTCAGAACAGAAGCAGGGAGTTTTTTTTCCAGGTAAACAAAAACAACACGCCCAGATTAAATCTCTTAAACAGAGGCTTCTCAGATCTTGGTTAAGGATGAGATTTCTGTCAGTTCATCTATCAGTCAGTATGCTGCAGTTTTTCCAGTAATGAAAGGGAGGAACAGGAAGAAAGGAATACAAGGAAAATTGAAGATAAGGAAGCTCAATAAGTGCTACATTAAACAATACTACTTATTAAGAGGCTGTTACAAGCTTTTATGTACTCCTTTTGTTTGGCTTTCCTCCAACTCATCCCCTGACAGCAGTAAAACTGACTCCCCTCCCCCAATTCTGAGTAAAATCCTTTCTGCCTCACCCTGCCCTCTGCTTCCTGGAGTGTGGACATTGGTTGAACATGTCATTTGGAGCCAGTAAATATGGACAGTAAATAAAAGTGTTGCGATGTGCCTGGGATGAGCTCTTAACAGTACAGTAGGACTCACATAGACTGCATAAATGGTGCTTCAGGTTTTTTTCTGTCTTATTGTCACATGTGTATGAAATCAAATCACCTAGCCACGTAGTTTGCCTTCACAGACATTTGTGAAAGAGCTCATTGAACTGGTCTAATATAGGATGCTACTGTTGCAACATGTCAGTTTCCTCCCTGTTGAATACTAAGGAGTATGTGGTGTTACTGCAAAGCAGAAGCATTTATGAACCACAGGAAGTTGCTGAAGTGCCTAAAAATCACCAATGCTCTACTTACTCAGTGACTGCAGAGCTGCAAAACTTGCTGACATTAACATCAGCACAGAAACCCGGAGCCAGGGGCTTCATGGCATGAGTTTCCACGGTCAAGCAACTCCTTCGGGTGGTCAGGCACTTAATTTCTTCCATTCATCCATCCTTTCCTGCTTATCCAATTCAGGGTCGTGGCTTTAATGTTCCGTATACAGAAAATGACTGGAAGAAGACACTATGAATACATAAAGCATTTAATTAAATAAGGGGGGGAAATAAAACCATAAATCATTAAATAAAATTTAATTTTGTGATGTTTTTTTGTCTCTAATATGGTAATAATAAGATAATAACACAACAAAAACTGCTGTTTACACACATACACACACTTTCATGCACAAAGCCACTTTTTAGTTGTCATGAGTGACTGTGAGAAGGAAAATTACCCGAGTCAGTTATCTAATGAAATTCCTCCTTTATCAGTCATTTGAACCAGATCGTAATGACAGGCTTAGTTTTGTTTTCATACAAAGACAACAAAGAAAAGGTTCAGTCTTTCCTTTTCCCACTAAACATCTAAAGAATCCCCTCCACTCCCTGTTTCCACTGAATTTTCATTTCGGAACCACACAGCACTCCAGAAATTCCAGAGAAGGCAAGTGAGTATGTGAGTTTATAATTGCAGTGTTGACTTTAAACTGAGCTACAAGCTGATCTGCAGCTGCACTGAGAGCCGCACTGAGTCACTGGTTTTACTAGACGTGTATTTAGCCACGTCTTCATGTGTGATGTCAGCTGTTGGGAATTTTTTCTTTCTTGTTATCTCCTGTCCACAGAATTATGAAAACACAACGATCCTATTCTAAGGTGTTCTTACCAATGACACACAGCTTCAAACAGTTTTCTCAGATTTCAGCATATAAGAACATTAAGTTGCTTTTTGTAGTCATCGTTCTGTGAGACTGTGTACACAGATATTGTCGGGCATGTCCTTTTAAATGATTACATTTATTTTTTTTATCACATATACTTACTCCACCATCATGTGGTACAAATTAATACAATTCAGTTGATAAACAGATGTTTTTTTTTTTAATTCTTAACAGAATAATTTACCAGAAGTGACTTTAAATGGTGCCTTTGCTGCTCATTTATAGCTTTTTTGGGGGGGACGTTTCCAGGATATTTTACTTGGTGTTTCAGAGAAACAATAAAGTTTGGCCAGAGGATTGAGTGGACAACCACTGGGTGTGACAGAGTTTCATGACCTTGAGGCATACTGTGGGCTCAAAATATGAATATTTATTCTGGACAGCACAGTGACGCAGTGGTTAGCACTGTTGCCTTACAGCAAGAAGGTCCTGAGTTTGACTCCTCCATCTGGGCAGGGCCTTTCTGTGTGGAGTTTGCTGGAGCTTCCTCCCGTAGTCCATGCAGTTAGTGTGGTTAGATTTATGCAAAAAATTAAGGGCTCAAAAGTCTGTTAGACTGGACTTTTTTAAAACACAAATATTTAGAAAAGCGTTTGATATATGGAGCTAAAAAAAAAATTAGGAATCATTATATATGTCTAAATTTTGGATCATAAATTATTTTTGCAAATCAGAGACGCTTAAGCAGAAAATGTTTTGAAAAGCCATAAATGAGCCCTTAAAAAATTCTCCAACTTTACCTTGAACATCTTTATCTAGAATTAGTAGATTCAACCATTAAGTTTCACACAGTTAAAACTTGGACAGAGTTGGGAAATCCCAAATATACGTCAGCACTTATTTTGGAATAAGTCAGGCCAACAATAATCTTCAGGAGTAACTTTCCCCAATCAACCCTACTGAAAACTATGTGATCCAGTCTTTATCCAGGAAACCAGTCAAATTAAATGAACTTCATCAGTTCTGCCAAGAAGGTCAAATCCAGCCAGAATTTTACCAGAAGCGTGCTGATGGCAACTAAAAGCATGTAGTTGAGGAAGGAACTTGCTAATGGACAGTTAAACTAATATTAGTAGGAGGGGCTGAAAGGGTGCCTCAACTACTCTGCTGGAGTCAAAGTAGTCTGTAGCTGTTGCTGGTAACTCTAATATAATTAAAAGCACAACGAATCAGGACATGCAGGAGAAGTAGAAATGCCTCAAGAAGTACACCTAAGTATAATAGCTGTCGGCCCGGGCATTTTGACTAGAGACCGGCCCACCAGGATAAAGATTGAAAATGTGACGTCATTCAGGGGTAAAACCGCAAAAGATTCTGGGAACTTGTGGCAAGAGGTACTAGCGCACGCAGGCTTTCAATTGAACTCAGTTACACAGCGATAAAAAGAAACCCAAAAAATGTCAAGAAGTTGTTGTATTATTAACTGCAATAGCCGGTCGCATGACAGCCACGGGAAGCCGACGGGTAAAGAGATCGTTTTTTTTTTTTATCGGATTAAGTCGTTGAAGAGAAATTTTTTAAGCCATGCTTCCGAAGTAAGAGCCGACGGATGGTATGGATATACCAAATATAACGTC